>NC_057802.1:504159235-504186148 GCF_018294505.1 Triticum aestivum
GGCCTATTGGGCCTTAGTGGAGAAGAGGAGCAGCGGCCAGAGCAGGCCGCACGCCCCCTCCCCCTCTAGTCCGAATTGGACAAGGAGGGGGGCGGCGCCCCCCTTTCCTTCCCCCTTTCTCCTCCTTCCCTCTCTCCTACTCCTACTCTTGGAAGGGTTGGAGTCCTACTCCTGGTGGAAGTAGGACTCCCCTTGGGGCGCGCCTAGAAGGGCCGGCCCTCCCCCTCCTCCACTCCTTTATATACGGGGGAGGGGCACCCCATAGATACACAAGTTGATCAGTTGATCTTTTAGCCGTGTGTGGTGCCCCCCTCCACCATAATCCACCTCGGTGATATCGTAGCGGTGCTTAGGCGAAGCCCTGCGTCGTTAGCATCATAATCACCGTCATCACGCCGTCGTGCTGACGGAACTCTCCCTCAAAGCTCTGCTGGATCGGAGTTCGTGGGACGTCACCGAGCTGAACGTGTGCTGAACTCGGAGGTGCCGTGTAACGCCCACGATGCGGCTATATCTCCCACGTGTCGAGGCACGACTTGGAGGCATAACCGCATGGTGGTAGTCGCAAGAAGGTTCATCTTCACACAATCCCATGTAATGGACAAGAATGGGATAAAGAGAGTTGGCTTACAATCGCCACTTCACACTATTCATAAATAAATTCATACATCATTCAAGATACACACATAGACCGACTACGGTCAAATCCAAATGAAAAGAAGATAACCCCAAATGCTAGATCCCCGATCGTCCCAACTGGGCTCCACTACTGATCAACGGGAAACGAAACAAAGCAACGATCAATAACTTCATCGAGCTCCCGCTTGAGCTGGGTTGCGTCATCTGCACTGGTATCATCGGCACCTGCAACTGTTTGGAAGTATCCGTGAGTCACGAGGACTTAGCAATCTCACACCCGTGAGATCAAGACTATTTAAGCTTATGGGTAGGAAAGGGGTAGTGAGGTGGAGCTGCAGCAAGCACTAAGCATATATGGTGGCTAACATACGCAAATAAGAGCGGGAAGAGAAGCAACGCAACGGTCGAGAAGCTAGAAGTGATCAAGAAGTGATCCTAAAACTACTTACGTTCAAACATAACACAAGAACCGTGTTCACTTCCCGGACTCCGCCGAAAAGAGACCATCACGGCTACACACGCGGTTGATGCATTTTAATTAAGTCAAGTGTCAAGTTCTCTACAACCGGATATTAACAAATTCCCATCTGCCACATAACCGTGGGCACGGCTCTCGAAAGTTTAAACCCTGCAGGGGTGTCCCAACTTAGCCCATCACAAGCTCTCACGGTCAACGAAGGATATTCCTTCTCCCAGGAGGACCCGATCAGGCTCGGGATCCCGGTTACAAGACGTTTCGACAATGGTAAAACAAGACCAGCAAGACCACCCGACTGTGCCGACAAATCCTGATAGGAGCTGCACATATCTCGTTCTCAGGGCACACCGGATGAGACATCCTACGAGTAAAACCAAGCCTCAAGTTTCCCCGAGGTGGCCCCGCAGTCTACTCGGTTCGGACCAATACTCAAAGGAGCACCCGCCCGGGGGGGGTTAAATAAAGATGAACCTCGGGCTCATGAAAACCCAAGGGAAAGGCTTAGGTAGGAAAATGTAAAACCAAGGTTGGGCCTTGCTGGAGGAGTTTTATTCAAAGCGAACTGTCAAGGGGGTCCCATAAATCCCCAACCGCGTAAGGAACACAAAATCAAGGAACATAACACCGGTATGACGGAAACTAGGGCGAGAGTGGAACAAAACATCAGGCATAAGGCCGAGCCTTCCACCCTTTACCAAGTATATAGATGCATTAATTAAATAAGAGATATTGTGATATCCCAACATATCCATGTTCCAATATGGAACAAACTTCATCTTCACCTGCAACTAACAACGCTATAAGAGGGGCTGAGCACAAGCGGTAACTTAGCCAAACAACGGTTTGCTAGGAAAGGATGGTTAGAGGCTTGACATGGCAATATGGGAGGCATGATACAGCAAGTGGTAGGTAGCGCGGCATAGCAATGGAGCGAACAACTAGCAAGCAAAGATAGAAGTGATTTTGAGGGTATGGTCATCTTGCCTGAGATCCCGCAAGGAAGAAGAACGAGTCCATGAAGAAGACAAACGGACGTAGTCGAACGAATCCTCACAACTCCGGAACGAAACGGAAGCTAACGAGAGAAGCAACCCGGAAAGAAGCAAACAACATAGTAAACAACCATCACATACACATGGCATGATGCACAAACAAGTATGATGCATGTCCATTTTAATGAGCATGGCATGGCAAAGTGCAACAAACAACACTACAAATTAAATGGAGCTCAATATGCAACGAGTTGCATATTGATGAGACACCACATCAATTATTTAGTTCTCTCTCGGTTATGTACCCAACAATATTAAATGTTGATTGACATGGCATGAGGTGAAACATATATAAACTATCTATCTATGCAAGTTTAAATGAGGCCGAAAACATCAAACAACAATTCCGGTAAATCCTCATGTCATTTAGCAATTTAATGCAAACACAATTTTAAACATTTTAAATGTTATCATGATGCGGATGACATATGCAAGGTTTAAGCAATTTATGAAAATTTTGACATAAGCATGTTATGAAGCATTTGTCGCCATGGTGCAAGAAAGGGGTGCCACGGCAATGAATCCGAAAATGATGCCACGGCAACATATCGGTTCCGGTAGCTCATTGAGATACCGGTGCAAAAGGAAGCGTGGCGTGAGTGTGCCATGCAAGATGGTGGGGTGATCCCGGTTACCAGGTGTCCCATAAGACGGTGGCAAGGAAACGAGTGACAGCGTGCGACGAACAAGTCGGGCACGGTGCAAACGCAAGCAACTCATACAACACATGCATTCGTTCACGGGCGATCGTTCTCGGCGGTTATACCTTCGAAGCGTGTATTTCGGGGCGGTTCAGAATCGTCGAGGGAAGTAGTGGTACACACGAAGGTAGTCAAACTTGACGGTTCCGTTACACGGGTCTTCGACGACGGTAGTGATACACGGGTCGAAGAGGAACTTGGCGTATCCACGTGTAGGGGTACTTGGCGATCGACGGACGTCGTGGTACTTGTCGGTCCGGGTCTTGCAAATCCAAAGTTCTCATGTGCGGGGACGTCTCGGTCATTCAACGAAGAGGCCATGTAGACGAACCGAAGTGGTAGTAGCCAAGATACACAGCCACGGCAGTCTTCAGACTTGGGAGTTTCGTGTAGTCGAACTTGAGGTGGTCTCGGGCCGGGTGGACTTAGCGCATCCGACAGCAAAAGGTACACAAACCGGGGTCGATGGTGGCGGAAGCCAACGACGAGGCACTCGGCATCGAGGTCCCGCGGCGCATCAGCGGCAGGAAGCAGGCCCTAACAGAGACGGATCATGGCGCGGAGGCGAAGGGGAACGCGACGAGGCGGACGGCAGCGGCTTGCTCGCCGGCAATGGCTGGAGGCGGAGGTCACCGGCGCAGGCGCATGGAGGCGCGGCGGGTTGGTGGCTCGGGCAGAAGGCCATGGAGGGGCACGGCTGGCCAGGAGGGTGCGAGCAGAAGGGAGGCTTGGCAGGGAAACGACGGCGAGGCACGGGTCTGGTATCCGGTGAGGACGGCCGGACTGGTCGAGGGGATCGAGGGGTAGGAGGAGAGCGGGGTCGAGCGTGGTGGCGGCGGAGTAGAGATGGAGTCCAGGAGGACCAAGGAGGCATGGCGAGGCTGGTGGTGCGGCGTGAAGAAGGAGAGGCCGGAGCGACGACGAGCCAAAGGACGGCGAGGACGAAGGAGCTCCTCTCCCTGGCGCGAGGAGGGAGATGAGTGGGGCGGAAAGGGGATCGAGCCGAGGCTCACCCTAGTGGCGCAAGCGAGGGGGAAACGGGAGAGATGGGGATCGGGACTGGTCGAGGCTAGGGTTAATAGCGGGGCTGCTGGCCTAGGGGAGGTTGGGCCGGTCTGGGTGGAGGTCCAAGTGGCCAGCTGCGCTCCTGGGAGGTGCAGCTGGGCTGGCCTCTCTCCTCTCTCTCTCTTTAATTTTCTTTAACAGAAAGCATTAGAGAGAAGGAAAAGGAAGAGGGGGGTTAGGAAAAGAATTTGAGCACGAGGACAATTTTCCTGGACTCGCAAAATACGGAGGAATTTGACAAAAATGGCCTGAGGTTTTTAGAGGAAGTAAATCCACGCCTGTTGGATTTAACTCAGACAAGTTTGAATTTCGAAACCCACTCAAATAAGCTCCAAATGGGTTGAGATTATAGGAGCTGACCCTACACACCAGATGTGATTTATGGGCAGATTTGGAACATTTATGGAGAAGTAAAATTGCAACTCAATTTTACTAAAAGTTTGAAAAAGGAAGGATAGGAAAGTTGAGTCGGATAAAAGAAGAGTTGAAGAATAATGCAAATGTGTTATGAGTGATTCCAGGTTAATGGAATATTTATTATAGCCCCCTAACATATTGGGAGGATATGTTATAAAGAGAAATCACCATGTGAATTCCCTCGATTTAAATGGATCGAAGATACATACGGTTTATTTAGTTGGGTTTTAAAAAGGGGTGCATGATGACATGATGCAATGCAAAAGATGCAAGGATGAAAGCAACAAACAAAACAAATCACATGCCGAATCTTGGAATCCATGGAAGGCATCTGGAGCGCCGGTCTTGGGGCGTCACATGCCGTGCATTCGGTACTTGGATCGGTCGGATCGTGAAGACGTATGACTACATCAACCGCGTTCTCATAACGCTTCTGCTTACGGTCTATGAGGGTACGTGGATGACACTCTCCCCTCTCGTTGCTATGCATCACCATGATCTTGCGTGTGCGTAGTAATTTTTTTGAAATTACTACGTTCCCCAACAGTGGCATCCGAGCCAGGTTTATGCGTAGATGTTATATGCACGAGTAGAACACAAGTGAGTTGTGGGCGATACTAGTCATACTGCTTACCAGCATGTCATACTTTGATTCGGCGGTATTGTTGGATGAAGCGGCCCGGACCGACATTACGCGTACGCTTAGGCGAGACTGGTTCTACCGACGTGCTTAGCACACAGGTCACTGGCGGGTGTCAGTTTCTCCAACTTTAGTTGAATCGAGTGTGGCTACGCCTGGTCCTTGTGAAGGTTAAAACAGCACATACTTGACGAAATATCGTTGTGGTTTTGATGCGTAGGTAAGAACGGTTCCTGTTCAGCCCGTAGCAGCCATGTAAAACTTGCAACAACAAAGTAGAGGACGTCTAACTAGTTTTTGCAGGGCATGTTGTGATGTGATATGGTCAAGACATGATGCTAAATTTTATTGTATGAGATGATCATGTTTTGTAACATAGTTATCGACAACTGGTAGGAGCCATATGGTTGTCGCTTTATTGTATAAAATGCAATCGCCATGTAATTGCTTTACTTTATCACTAAGCGGTAGCGATAGTCGTAGAAGCAATAGTTGGCGAGATGACAACGATGCTACAATGGAGATCAAGGTGTCGCGCTGGTGACGATGGTGATCGTGACGGTGCTTTGGAGATGGAGATCAAAGGCACAAGATGATGATGGCCATATCATATCACTTATATTGATTGCATGTGATGTTTATCTTTTATGCATCTTATTTTGCTTAGATCGACGGTAGCATTATAAGATGATCTCTCACTAAATTTCAAGGTATAAGTGTTCTCCCTGAGTATGCACCGTTGCGAAAGTTTGTTGTGCCGAGACACCACGTGATGATCGGGTGTGATAAGCTCTACGTTCACATACAACGGGTGCAAGCCAGTTTTGCACACGCAGAATACTCAGGTTAAACTTGGTGAGCCTAGCATATGCAGATATGGCCTCGGAACACTGAGACCGAAAGGTCGAGCGTGAATCATATAGTAGATATGATCAACATAGTGATGTTCACCATTGAAAACTACTCCATCTCACGTGATGATCGGACATGGTTTAGTTGATTTGGATCACGTGATCACTTAGATGATTAGAGGGATATCTATCTAAGTGGGAGTTCTTAAGTAATATGATTAATTGAACTTTGATTTATCATGAATTTAGTACCTGATAGTATTTTGCATGTCTATGTTGTTTGTATATAGATGGCCCGTGCTGTTGTTCCGTTGAATTTTAATGCGTTCCTTGAGAAAGCAAAGTTGAAAGATGATGGTAGCAATTACCCGCACTGGGTCCGTAACTTGAGGATTATCCTCATTGTTGCACAGAAGAATTACGTCCTGGAAGCACCGCTAGGTGTACCACCCACACCAGCAACTACACACAATGTGAATGCCTAGCGGTCGTGTGTTGATGACTACTCGATAGTTCAGTGGGCCATGCTTTACGGCTTAGAACCGGGACTTCAACGACGTTTTAAACGTCATGGAGCATATGAGATGTTCTAGGAGTTGAAGTTAATATTTCAAGAAAATGCCCGGATTGAGAGATATGAAATCTCCAATAAGTTCTATAGCTGCAAGATGGAGGAGAATAGTTCTGTCAGTGAGCATATACTCAAAATGTCTGGGTACTGCAATCACTTGATTCAACTGGGAGTTAATCTCCCGGATGATAGTGTCATTGACAGAATTCTTCAATCACTGCCACCATATGCAAGGGACTGATAAGACAATTCCCGAGCTCTTCACGATGCTAAAGGCTGTGGAGGTAGAAATCAAGAAGGAGCATCAAGTGTTGATGGTCAACAAGACCACCAGTTTCAAGAAAAAGGGTAAAGGGAAGAAGGGGAACTTCAAGAAGAACGGCAAGCATGTTGCTGCTCAAGTGAAGAAGCCCAAGTCTGGACCTAAGCCTGAGACTGAGTGCTTCTACTGCAAAGGGACTAGTCACTGGAAGCGGAACTGCCCCAAGTATTTGGCGGATAAGAAGGATGGCAAGGTGAATAAAGGTACATGTGATATACATGTTATTGATGTGTACCTTACTAATGCTCGCAGTAGCACCTGGGTATTTGATATTGGTTCTGTTGCTAATATTTGCAACTCGAAATAGGGACTACGGATTAAGCGAAGATTGGCTAAGGACGAGGTGACGATGCGCGTGGGAAATTGTTCCAAAGTCGATGTGATCGCGGTCGGCGCGCTACCTCTACATCTACCTTCGGCATTAGTTTTAGACCTGAATAATGTTATTTGGTGCCAGCGTTGAGCATGAACATTATATCTGGATCTTCTTTGATGCGAGACGGTTATTCATTTAAATCTGAGAATAATGGTTGTTCTATTTATATGAGTAATATATTTTATGGTCATGCACCCATTGAAGAATGGTTTATTTTTGATGAATCTTGATAGTAGTGATACACATATTCATAATATTGAAGCTAAAACATGCAGAGTTGATAATGATAGTGCAACTTATTTGTGGCACTGCCGTTTAGGTCATATTGGTGTAAAGCGCATGAAGAAACTCCATTCGGATGGACTTTTGGAATCACTTGATTATGAATCACTTGGTACTTGCGAACCATGCTGAGGGAGTCCTGGACTAAGGGGTCCTTGGGCGCCCGGCCCGTTATCCATGGACCGGAATGATGGGCTGTGAAGACATGAAGGCCGAAGACTGTACCCGTGTCCAGATTGGACTCTCCTTGGCGTGGAAGGCAAGCTTGGCGACCGATTATGAAGATTCCTTCTTATGTAGCCGACTCTATGTAAACCCTAGATCCTAGATCCCCCGGTGTCTATATAAACCGGAGGGGTTTGTCCGGAAAGGACACATTCATTACCATAGTCATACAGGCTAGACTTTTAGGGTTTAGCCACTACGATCTTGTGGTAGATCAACTCTTGTAATACTCATATTCATCAAGATCAATCAAGCAGGAAGTAGGGTATTACCTCCATAGAGAGGGCCCAAACCTGGGTAAACATTGTGTTCCCCGTCTCCTGTTACCATCGATCCTAGACGCACAGTTCGGGACCCCCTACCCGAGATCCGCCGGTTTTGACACCGACATTGGTGCTTTCATTGAGAGTTCCACTGTGCCATCGATGAAAGGTTTGATGGCCCCTTCGATCGTCTGTAGTGACGTTGTACAAGGAGAAACCTTCCTCCCTGGACAGATTTTCGTGTTCGGCGGCTTCGTACTACGGGCCAACTCGCTTGGCCATCTGGAGCAGGTCGATAGCTACGCCCCTGGCCATCAGGTCAGATTTGGAAGCTTGAACTACGTTGCGGATATCCGTGGAGACTTGATCTTCGATGGATTTGAGACCGCGGCGATCGCTCCCCCTCGCTCCGATGAACATGACTTAGATCTGTCATCGGATCACATCTAGGAGATGGTTCCTGTTGCTGCAACGGCCTTAAAACCGGAGCAGATCGTGCCATCCGAAGCCACAAAGTCCGCGGCGTTGGAGCCGCACACAAACTCGACACCCCGCAATATTTGTGTCCATGGAACACCAAACTCGTCTCTGGCTATAAGTTCCGGACCAGGTGCGCTTGCAGACACCGAGCTAGATCGGTTATCAATCTTCAAATTCAGCGCCGCAGACGTTTTCAGCAGTCACCTTTGGGCGATGTGCTAAGATCTCTAAAGAACTTGTCCTTGGAGAAGGACTCACAGCCGAACCATGTTCGGTTCGAGCTAGAGGCTGATGATGGGGAATTTTGCTTCCCACCCGCCACCCACTTCATAGCCACTGTCGACGACTTAACCGACACGCCTGATTATGGCTCCGAAGACATCGACGGCATAGACGACGATACCGACAAGGAGCAAGGCCAGGACCCGCCAGTCACCAGACGCAGGACGGCCACCCCTTCGTACGACGTGTACATGGTTGACACACTTAAAAAGGCTCACGACGATGACAAAGGAGACCCAGTCGAGAATAAACCTCCCGAGACACAGTCTAAGTACCGGCGCCCTAAACGCTGCCCATGTCACATCGCAGCAACGATGGCACCGGAGAAAATAATACTCCGGACAACGCCGAAAACAATGAAGACCCTGTTGGAGCAAGATCCAAACATGAGGAACAGGAAAATGGGCAAGCCAGCCCCGATGAATAGGCCCTGCCCAGCGACAATTCGGAGAACGGCAACTACCTTCCGCTCTCCTAAGATGAGGTAAGCCTTGGCGACGAAGACTTCACCGTACCCGAAGAGCCCCTCGAGCAGGAGCGCTTCAAGCGCAGGCTAATAGCTACTGCAAGGAGCCTGAAAAAGAAGCAACAGTAGCTTCAAGCTGACCAAGACTTACTCAACGATAGATGGACCGAAGTCCTGGTTGCCGAAGAATATGGCCTTAGTGCCTTAGCCAAAAGCTACCCAAAGCACAGATTGCTATACCAGTCCGATGACGGGGCGTTGGAGCCCATACCATCGTCACACAATGCGGCAGGTCACCGACAACTCTGTTCGGATAAAGAGGCAACTCAAGCCAAATGCCAGACCACCCCACCTCGCCGTAAAGGCAAGAACAACGTAGGTCACGATTATGCAGACGACCTGCAGAGGGACTTGGACAATAGAGCAAGACACGCAAGACCGATCTACGGATCGCGAAAGCATGCTTCGACACGCGATGATGGCTACCTATTTGGACATGTCAAACCTCGCCACGCCCGAGCCGAAAACTGCAGAGGGACTCCTTCAGAGTTACGTCGCAGTCTAGCCCAACATAGAGGCGCCGCACACCCGCTTTGCTTCACTGATGAATAATGGATCATGAATTCCCCGACGGATTCAAACCCGTCAATATTGAATCATACGATGAAAAACCGATCCGGCAGTATGGATAGAAGATTTCATCCTCCACATCGATATGGCCCGTGGGGACGACCTCCACGCCATTAAATACCTCCCACTAAAACTAAAAGGGCCAGCTCGGTACTGGTTAAACAGCCTGCCTGAAAATTCCATAGGCAGCTGGGAGGACTTGGAAGAGGCCTTCCTCGATAACTTCTGAGGAACATATGTCCGTCCACCAGACGCCGATGACCTAAGTCACATTGTCCAACAGCCCAGAGAATCAGCCAGGGAGCTCTGGACTCGGTTCTTAGTCAAAAAGAACCAAATCGTCCACTGTTCGGACACGGAAGCCCTTGCAGCTTTCAGACACAGTGTCCGGGACGAATGGCTTGCACGCCACCTCGGCCAAGAAGGACCTAAATCCATGACAGCCCTCACCACTCTAATGACCCGCTTTTGCGCGGGAGAAGACAGCTGGCTCGCTCGTAGAAGCAACAGCGCCAGTGACCCGGGCACCTCCGAAATCCGAGACGGCAATGGCAAGCCACGACGAAGCAAATACAACAGTCGCAACGATGATGAAAGATCACGCGACACAGCGGTCAACGCCGGATTCAGCAATCCCAAGCCCAACCAACGGAAGAAGCCATTCAAGGCGAAGAGAGACGAACCATCCAACCTAGACAGGATATTGGACCAACCCTGCCAGATTCACGGCCACCCCAACAAACCAGCTAATCATACTAACAGAAACTGCTAGGTCTTTAAACAGGTCGGGAAGCTCAATGCCGAACACAAGGGGAGGAGGCCGTCAGGCGATAGGGACGACGGAGGCGTTCATCAACAACATACCGGGGGTCAGAAGCAATTCTCACCCGTGGATCGACCACTCCCAGAGCGGAAATAGCAACCCGGCTTCCGCCGCCCACTTCATACACCTACAAAGTTTGTACCGCGCATACATCATTACGCAACTCAAGATACCATGGGCATTGGCGGAAGCACAATACGGACAAGCCTGCAAGCATTCCAGTAACATTTTTTATTTATGTTCTTTTTATTTCTTCCTTCTCTATCCTTTAAAAACAGGTGACGAACAGGATAAACATCTGAAACCGGCTCTATCGGAGTCCGGATCCGTACACTTACCTAAAGGGCTATTTCCATCAAGGATTCCCCCCACCGAGGACTAGCGGCGCAGACGTGCGACAGGAGGTCCAAAATAACTTTTTGTAGACCGCACTCTCTATTTCTTGAGCCTGTACTATGCTTGTTCCTGCGCCTCCGACCCGAGCATGTCAAATAGCCGGGAGGATGGCTTTTATATATATCATAAGTAATCATTGGCATATCACTCAGTTCCCAGTAAACAGTATCCGAACTAATCATCCATGTTGTCTCGCCACTGAATACGGTTGCCATGGTTGTTTCACAGATATACCTTGGCATAACCTGCCAGGGGCTCGGTATGGGAACAAATGAGTTGCCAACAAAAGCCCGAACAGCTCTACAGCGCACTTCAGCGTCGCAAGTTTGGCCTTATATGCATCAGGTCCGAATCATTGTCTTGGGTCAATAGTTGGGTTGCCCGGCTCCTGTGCTTGCTACCATACGTTCCGCTCTATCGGCTAGGGTAGTAAAGGGAGAACTACTGCGATTGTGCTTCCGGTTCATCTGGTCAAGTACCTCAGTAGAGAAAGCCGAAAACTGACTGTCATGATGCGGCGAGAGCTGTCAACCACTTGACGACTTACTAGAATCTTTAGCGATTCTCCGTGTCACACGAGGGATCTTTTTCAGATCAAATATGTAAGTCACCATACGCCGCATACATACCAGGGGCTATGTCGTAGCCCCACCATACAACTCCTATGGCTAAGTGAAAGTGTTAACGCCTTATAGTCCAATTGCCTGGTTCTCCGCATTATCACCTCCTTCATGGACCAAGACGTTGGATAAAGAGTGATTTAATGCTTTTCCGAACACCCCCGTACTTCCTACGAGGGGGCTGAAGCCGACGACGGGAAAACTTTTAGATTATATTAAAACGGCCGCACAGGAGGAATTCAAGCTTTCGAGCAAAGCATAAAAATAGATTAATTATAAAATTGTCTTTTGCAATTTTCATACACCTCACTCGAACATTATGTCTTTCGAGCACTGACCCTCTATCAAGCAGGCGGCATCTAGGACGTCTTCAAAATAATGCTTCGGTTCTGGACGGTTCTTGCCTTTGGGTGGACTCTTTGTCGCAACATTGATGGCCTTCATCTTCCCCCAGAACGTCTTGACTCGGGCAAAAGCCATCCGTGCACCCTCAATGCACGTTGACCGCTTCACAGCGTCGATACGCGGCACCGCGTCAACAAGCATTTGCACCAAACCGAAATAGCTATTCGGAACAGGCTCGGTTGGCCACAACCGAATTATGACGTTCTTCATGGCAGCGCCGGATATCCTATGAAGTTCGGCCCATTGGGACAGCTGTTCATTGAGCAACAGAGGGCGCTTTGATGCGCCGAACTGCGACCAAAAAAGCTTCTCCGTTGCATACCCATCTTGCGCTTGTAATATTGCGCCGCATCGGAAGAACTCTTCGGCAAGTCCAAGAACTCGTCCGGAGAACTCCACACTTGGTTAAGCTGAGCATAGTTCGGGTCACCGAACTTAGTTTGCAGCAGAAATGGCTTTCCAGCCGCAATCTCCCTAGCCTGCCGAACCTCCTCACGAACTGCTCTGGATTCCGATCGTGCTTCCCTCGCCTCTTGTAAGGCCTTGTCCAGTTCAGCCGTTAAGGCTTTATTCTCCTTCTCCAAAAATTCACAGCGGCCAGTGGCATTTTCCAGTTCACGCGCCACCATGGATATCTTCTCCTCGTCCTGGCGCCGTGCAGCTTGTTCGGCTTTCAGCCCGCCGATGCCTTTTCGACAGCAGCATTGCTACGCCGGGCCTGCTCCTTGGCCTGGACCAGCTCCGCTCGAAGAACTTCAATGGCGGCAGCACCATCTGCAGCCACGCATACTCCAGCATATAGATTTTAGCGTCATGCTTATACCACATAATTTTTTGGGGAGTGCACCGAATACATACCTTGCGACTCGTCAAGACGCATATTGATTAATGCAAGATCATCCCCTGCCACATCAATCTTCCACTGCAGCTCGGCAATTTCCATAGTCCGGGAAGTGGCCAAGGGGGAAGCAGCCTGTGTTCAAAGTTTATCAGGTTAGTCCTCAAGCGATCCTTTTCGATCCTCCATTTGCTTCCTCAGGGAAGACAACCCAAGTCTCAGGGGCTACTACCTATACACTTGAGCATCTTCACAAATGAGACATAGCTAAAAACATTATGTCACAAACCTCGAAGCCCTTCAATAGGCTCACGAAGGCTTCATTTAATCCGCTTTTCGCGAACAAAACCTTCTCAATCACTGTACCCATCAAGGTACGCTGCTCCCCCGAGACAGATGCTTTCCGCAACATGTCCTGCAATATATCCGGAGTCTCTAGGTCTCCAGAAGCTGCTCCAAAAGCACAATCATCCTTTGAAGGAATCTGTTCACCCATCTACAAATTCACTGTCGGCTGTGAACCAGACACTCTGGGGCCTTTGTTATCATCAGCCCCGGAGTCCCGGATGGTCGGAGGTCCACCTTCGGGTACTGCCTCTTTTTCCCCTGGTCTAAAGGGACCCTCCGCGATGACACTTCAGAGTCATCCGCCTTATTGGGCGAAGAGGTTGGAGGAGGCATTTCGCTCTCCATCATCTCTGGGAGGAGACTTCCCGAAGAAGAGGATCGCCCAGAAAAACTATGTGCCGACCTGTAAAAATGCATAAACGCGTTACGTATATCTTCGGTAACAGCAACGGACCGGGGCGCTATCAAAGTACTCTGGATTCACTTACGGTTTGGCAGAGGGCTTATTCCCTTATTGGAGCTGTTTAACGGCGTTGCTTTCCAAACCCAAGCCGCTCAATGGTGACACCTTGCCCTTCTTGGAAGACCGCCCCTCCCAATCTTTGGAGGCGGCCCTTTTCCTCCTGCTTGGAGAAGGGATACTGGGTCCTTTTCCGCCTCCATCTTCGGGCGAGGAAAGGTCGATTTCTCCGGACTCAGTGTCCGACTTACCTCCGGAACCAAGGTCATCTTGGGTCTTCTCGCCCTCCCTTGGTGGTGCCTGGTACGGCGCCGAGGCCAGCATCCTTATTAACACAGGAGTAGTTGAGTCTTCGGGAAGGGGAGCCGGACACCTAATCCTTTCCACTTTCTTTATCCAGCCCTGAAAAACGATGATACTGTTGGTATCTTGCCACCAGGTATCTGACTATAAGGTATTCGGTAAACAGGTACTTATCGGGGTATCCGGATGGTTACAGTCTAGGCCGACATCTTCCGTGGTGTCCGGCCATTGCCTTCGTTTCCCGAAGAATAATCTCCAGATTCCTTCATGCATTGTGCGGAAGAAGTGTTGAAGAGTCCGCGGCCCTTCTGGATTGAACTCCCATAGGTGGAGAGGCCATCGCTGGCACGGCACGGTCCGACAAACTAGCATTACTTGAACGACGTTGGCTATGTCGATGTCCCTCTCAATGAGGCTTCAGATGCGACTTTGCAGAGTTCGCACATCATTCGTTGATCCCCAATCCAGCCCCTTGTTAATCCATGATGCAAGCTGAACTGGGGGCCTGGATCAAAAGGCAGGCGTAGCTACCCACTTGGAGCCACGGGGCTCAGTGATATAGAACCACCCCTGCTACCATAAATCGAAAGATTTGGCGAAGGATCCTTTCAGCCAAACAGCGCTAGCAAGCTTGCTCACTGTAGCGCCACCGCACTCAGCTTGCTCCCCTTCTATCGCTTGCGGCTTCACATCAAAAGTGTTGAGCCACAGACCAAAGTGCGGAGGAGTTTGGAGGAAGGCTTCGCACGTGACGATAAATGTGACACCCCAAAATTTTGACCTTGTTTTATTATTTAAAATTTTGCCAGGAGATTAAACTTTTCCATTTGTCTGGATTTAGCCCTTGATTTCAGAACCTCCCTTTTCTTTAATATTGTGGAGTTTTTACCTCAAGTGGAAACTTTCCAATGGTATTATTGGACTTATATACCCTTTCTATGAAACAATTATTTATTAGTGGATTTAATTGCAAGATTTGCCTTTCCCTGAGCTTTATTCATTTAAAATGATTTTTCATGAAATTGGAGTCTCTGTTGCACTGCAACCATTTGGCAAATGCATTTAAAATTTCCACCAAAATTTGGGGATGTCATGTGATGTTTCCACATCACTTTTATGCAAAAATATCTTTTGGTTATTGGAGATTTTGAGCTCCACACCAACTTTTCAAATCTGGTCCAGTAGGCATTTTTACACTACAACCTATTTAAATATTTCTTTAAAAATTCTTCCAAGTGTGTGGAGATGTCAGGAGATGCATATAATTCAACCTTATGCTAAAAACCAGTGATGTTCTTTGAAACTTTTGAGTGAATCAACCCCTTTTTCATTCTGGTCCAGTTTGGTGATTTGTACTGCAACCCTATTTTATTTTGCTCTGGTGCCCATGAGCTTTTTCCTGCTTGTAGCCCTCCCTGCAAAACCCTTAAGTCCAGGAGAGTGTACCCCTTGGAGGATTTTAAGTGCATGCAATGAGACCTTTTTCTTTCTGTCCAAAACTGAAGTTTTGCAAAACTTGCACTAGCAAGTTTCTGGTTTTGCCCAAATGATCTTGCCATCATCACCTACATCTAGGGAGACCCTGATCTGGAGTTTTTGGCCACTCCAAGAGTTGCCTAGATGCACTTGGCAATCTGTCGAACACTTGGTGTGCTTAGTCAGTTTTGGCATGAGTTTTTGTTTGCACTGTGTACTTGATCCTCTGACCCAGCAACCTTGTCCACTAAGATCCTAGCTACTCCTAACCTAGTCCTGTTAATTGCCAGCTTCCCTCCCGCACTCTAGGCTGCCCTGGCATTTCGTCGAGCATGTCCCGTGCATGCTCTGGGCGCGCCCAGAGCGCACGTTTTACACGCGCGCGCACCGAGCCGCCGCGTCGCACTGCCGCCCCCGCCGCGTCCCGCACATGGACCTGGCTCGCCTGCAGAAACACGCACTACACTCGCCCACTCTCCACGCCACCTCTGGCGCCCTACAGCGCCGCCGTCAGATCTTTTGGCGGCACGCCGGCATCGGCAGCGAGCTCCTGCCACGGACGGCGCCGCCCAAACCACACCAGCACGCTAGCTGCCCCTGTGAACAGCTCGAGCTTATCCTGAAGCCCGTCGGCACGCGCTCGTCGCCGCCACGCCGCCCTGCGGCTACAGAGCAACGGTCGCCGGCGTTTTTATCCACAGCCGCCGCGGGATCAGCCTCGAACGCCTATGAAAGGAGACCCCGAGCCTCTCCGAGCGCTCAGGCGACCTCAGGCCCTCCCCCTACAGCTCCCCAAGCAGTGGATTGACCGGAAGGGGCCATCGCCCCCACCTCCGGCCGGTTCGGCCGCCGCTGCCTTCCAGTGCCATTCGTCGCAACCAGGCACTCCCCCGCCCATCCAGCGCCACCACTCGATTCCCCTTGTTCTTGCGGAGCTGCCCAGCGCCTCAGCCTCGATCGGAGACCACCGGAGCCCAAAACCCACTTCACTCCCGTAGCCCCCTCCGCCGCGGAGCTCGCCGCCGGCGACTCCTCCCACCACCGTCGACCCAACGACCACCGAGAGGACCGTTCCGGTCTGGCAGGTCCATCCCCGCCCTCGGATACCCGTGGGGAGCCGCCGTTCGTCGACGGCGATCGCCGGAGTCCCGCTCCCGCTCGGGCAGAGAGAGAGGAAGGAGGGAAGACCAGTCAAACCTGACCAGTGGGCCCTCCGGACCCACTGTCAGTGACCCACGCGCCACCCACGCTGGCTTAAGTGGTCGCGTAAAACCCCGGAGTACGTCTCCTCTGCTTCGAAAGCGTATTCTGTATCGAAACGTTTTCTTTTTCTGTTTTATTTAAAACAGAACTTTGACTGGCTATATCTTTTTAAATAAAACTCCAAATGAGTTGATTATTTTTCCTACCTCTCTCAAATTTCATCTAGTTTATTTTAAGATTTATTTCAAAAATATTTGGGACAACTTTTTGTACTGGTTTTGAAATGTTTGTTATTTGAATATATTTTTAAATAGGAAATGGAGAGGGAAGAGAAAGCTTTCAAAAAGTGCACCCCTTGCATACTCTTGAAGGCAAGCATTCTGAACTCTGGCATAATATTTTTGTGTGGTGTTTTGATACGGTTACGACACCACTTTGACTTGGAGCGTACGATATTTTTATGTGGCGATAAAAATCATTCGCATGAGTGCATAGTGGAGATTTCTTTGCTGTTATAAATGGATATGCTGGTGATAGTGATCATCCTCGCGAGCTTTTCATGCATACCGGCAGGAAGCCGGGAAAGTCGTGGTCTTGGGTAGACACGAGTTTGTCCCTAATTCCTCGTCGAGACGAGTGTGTCCGGTATGGCATAATGAGGTTTGATGAGCGGTGAATCTGTCTATTAATGGATATATTTTGGTCATGCTAATCATTCGGAGAATACTTGGACCACCTGAGTCGGTCGTAGGTCGAGTCTTGTTCAGTAGCTTCCCCTACTTTTTTTGTACTACCACTTGTCCCTGCCGCAGGTAGGGTATGGTTCAGTAAGTTGTCAACCCCTTACCAAGGCACACACCGTACAGAGAGGCCATGGTGGAAGATACCGGGTGCATCCGGTAGGCATGCCACCTGGTCCGGGGGCATGGGTGTTTCCGGTTGGGACCGAGAGGGGGCCACCCCTTAGAGCGCGCGATATAAATTTGATCCCATGCTACGTCGAGGTTGTAGCCTCCCCACTTAGAGTTTTGCTTGGCAGGTGTCGTGGGTGATTCCAGACACCGGTAAGTTAAGCTGGTGTGTGCAGGTCAGGCGTGTTTTCAATTAAAAGACCGTAGGCGGAATTAGTCCCGATGGACTAAATAAATCCGTTACT
The DNA here is from genome assembly GCF_018294505.1 of Triticum aestivum. Lineage (NCBI taxonomy): Eukaryota > Viridiplantae > Streptophyta > Magnoliopsida > Poales > Poaceae > Triticum > Triticum aestivum. Next base: position 504,177,004 of record NC_057802.1, read on the forward strand.
CGTGGGTAAAGAGTACATCCTCTGCAGAGGTCATACCTATTTGGATAGCCATGTCCATGGGTAAGGACTACAGTCTGAGATGGGTCTAGTGACGGTTTTCGGATGGAGACACGGCTAAATTGGATCATAGTAACGGTATTCGGATGGAGAAACGGCTAAACTAGAATCTAGTGACGGTCTTCGGATGGAGAAACGGCTAGACTAGATTTTTTTTATGACCTGTGGCGTATGAGGATTATGTTTATTGTTATTATGGACTAACCATTTACATGAATTGAATTATTGAGTATCCTTGGGACGGTTCTACCTCCTGGATATTCACTGTAATTATTCTTATATAAGCCCTTTATGTGGCGTCGCTCAGACGCCCGACTGCGGCATGTTTGTTATTTATTTATCCTTTATAAGCCCTTTATGTGGTGTCGCTCAGACGCCCGACTGCGGCATGCTTGTTATTTAAATTTTTCTTTATAAGCCCTTTATGTGGTGTCGCTCAGACGCCCGACTGCGGCATGCTTATTATTTAAATTATTCTTTATAAGCCCTTTATGTGGCGTCGCTCAGACGCCCGACTGCGGCATGTTTGTTATTTATTTATCCTTTATAAGCCCTTTATGTGGTGTCGCTCAGACGCCCGACTGTGGCATGCTTGTTATTTAAAATTTTCTTTATAAGCCCTTTATGTGGTGTCGCTCAGACGCCCGACTGCGGTATGCTTGTTATTTAAATTATTCTTTATAAGCCCTTTATGTGGTGTCGCTCAGACGCCCGACTGCGGCATTGTTAATTTATTTGCAACTTTTCGAGGAGTCATTTCAGACACTCGGTCAGTGCATTCTATTTTTACTCCCGTATTGCATGTTCATATTTTTCCTGCATGCGTTCATCACAGAGTTTCGTTTAATTCGTGACAGACGTTATGATCATGAATATCTCGGAGCATGATTATCCCTTGTTATATTATACCCGTGTTCTTGATGTTTGCGAGTACATTCAAACGTACTCACTGGCTTGTCCCTGGCTATTGTCTTGGCCAGATTTCTTGCGTGGAGGGAGCATTGCGATGACAGCCCCGGAACCCATGTAAAGGTGATAGCAGCCTCGCGAAGATAGGAGTTATCCTGGTCAGCTGTTCTTGTGGGAAATGGAGTCCCATAGACGCAGATGAACCACAAACCGCTTCCGCCATCAACCACTAGAAACCAAGTGTTGTACTCATAGGCCACAATGGTCTTGTACTACATATTTTGTGCTTTGCTTGGAATTCTTGTATCAAGTTGGTGTCTCATCAGCTAACAGTAATCCTGGGGCTGGTGAGCACAAAGGCCGTTTTTCTGGGAAATTAATATCCCGAAAACCCGGTCCTGACAGACTTGGTATCAGAGCCAGGCTGACCATTGGCTAATCCTATCTTAGCCAGGTCAATAAACCTAGGTTAACCAAACCACCAGACCTTAACCTAATCCCGGCCAAGCTTCTCGCGTAAGATAGCCCCACAGTGACCCGATGCCTTTCGGCAGACGGTGCCCAACCTATCAGCCTAGCCCGTCGATCACGCGCCAGTGACCGACACCTAACACGTCTCATTCACAAGCGTGCGGAGGAAGACCCCGTCCCCTTTTTCCTATAAGAAGGGCACGCTAGCCTCAACCCGGCACAGCACGGCCTCTTTCCCCAAACCAAGCCACGATGCCTGGCCCCATTGTTCACAATGAGACCACAGCAACCAACCTTGGAGGTTTTGTGACCGTGCTCGCAAACCTCACCCGTCGTGCCTATGCATTAGAAGAGCCCCCTGAATATGTTGTGTACCAAGGACCCATGTACGGTGAAAGCCGTCAATTCTGGGCCACTGTACACATCTATGGTAGGGGTCTATCGCCGGAACGCCCCTACAGGTTCACTAGAAGGACAACTTCCTTTGAACCACAGCCATCCAGCTAGCAGCTCGAGAAGCTATAGTTCAACTCAGGCACTTGTCGCCCAGAGTTAACTGTCGCTCGTTCTACTACTACCCCAGTCGTGACGGGTATGGTAGGCCGCCCCAGGTCGCCAACGGAGATCACGAGACAGATCCTGCACTGTTGCATCTGGTGCACTATGTAAGTGCACTAGAGCAACTGTTCGATCAAATCACCATTGATCTGATCGCAGCTCATGGAGAACTGGCTCGCCGAGACCCGGCGAGAGGAGAAGTGGAGCCCGACGCCGACAACCCAGTCGTGCTATTCGGACACCCGATCGATCCTTTGAGGTCTGCCCCAGCCATCAACCAGAGTGCTTTGATGTCCCTAGAAGCGCTTCATCGCCTTTTGGGAACCCGTTCCAACGGGATTGTGGCCAGCAACCCCCGCGATGGTCATCACCACTACCCCGACCCTGCAGCCCCTCAACCTCAACCAGCAAATCCCGATGGTGAAACCCGTGGAGAAACCCCGGCGTCCACCAGGCCAGCCCACTTAGACATTAACGAAGTAGACTAAGACGCTCGAGTTGTATCAAGCCTTAGTTTCCCTACGCTTTGTAATGGTGTGATCTTGTATCCCTTTTATTAAATGCTGTCTGCTTGGGCGCCCCTATTTTTGGAGTAGTAACTATGCATATGTACGTTGGCGTACAGTTGCGTTTTCAAAATATCGGGCGAAGCTACCCAGACCACACCCGTCGACACTCACAGTAATGCGTCACATTTATGAGATATGTATATCTGTGGCTTTGACCCAAGAGCAGGATCGACAACCAGTTACCTTTCACCACGATAGATAACCCAGCCCCAATGCTATATAAAAGGCCACCTCGTGACCTTGCCAAGTACCCCTCACCTTGTGCACAACACTCATAGCCATTTCTTTGCCATGCCGACCCCCAGTATTTACCTGAGAACCCAGACGCAACCCCGGATAGTTTTGTTAAATTATTGTGGGACTTTACCTGTAGTACCATGAGTGCCACCCATCCACCCCAGTACGAGTTGCTCAAATCGAGGATCACCCCATCCACCTCGAAATATTGGGCAGTGGTGCACATCCATCCCGCATACCCAAACCAAGACCCAACGGAGGTTTCCTTCATGGGAAAATCCATGCCGAGTCCGCATATGGCCATAGAAGCTGTTGCGTACGAAGCGCTCGCTCGTCTTCGATTCGCGGTACCCTATGCCAGCGAACGAGGATATTATTATTTTCCGAGTCGTGCAGCACCCGGAGAAGTTGCATCTTTTCCCGGTGGACGGATTGAGAGAGATCCAGTACTGGCCAACCTTGCCCAGTACGTTATCGCTCAGGAGCGTTTGACTCAGCGGGTAATGGGTTATCTCCAGAGCCTCGCTGATTTAAATACTCGGATCGCTATTGGCAGACCACTGAGGCCTGACCAGGAGAGGCGCATTCATCGACTGGTCAACCCGCTTCCCCCGATAGAAGAGGAGTGTGCCCCAGTACCAGAGACGTTTTCTCAAGACCCTGTCCTTTTGCCGTTTTCCTTGTAAATGTCGCCGCTATGTTTATTATCCCAGTATTTATTTACGTGTTGTAACTTGTACGTGGTATCCAAAAATTTGTGCGACAGATCCGATTTTTGGTTTCATTTATGTGAGCAGTTTTACTGCTGTTATTTTTTTGTTTTAACTAATTTTATTTTCTCTCACGATAAATTTTTGTGATGAGATTTCTTCCCCCAAGTTACTGCAGCGTATATATCTTCACGACAGAGATTTTTTTTTGCGCAGCACCGTAACAGCAGACTCACGACCACAACCACTCGACCTCGTGCGCTAAATTACAAATTCTCGTGCACGTTTTTGCGCCTAACTGATCACACCCGAGGACACCACAGTCTCAGTAAGAGAGATTTGTGAGTAATCATTCAGGCACGAGTTGCCCCAGCACACCAACAACAGTTAGCACTCGATAACGCACCTAATCCTCGTGATCTCCGCCACCGCAAAGAGCTAACACTCGAGCGGCATCATCACGATGATCATCCAGGATCATCGCGCACAAGAGCATGGAGAACCCCAGCAAAATCGCCAAACCTCCACACACCTGGACCACGTACCAGTCCGGCATCGCCTCCGCCATTAGAGCCTCGTCTCGAGCTCCTGCTAACAGCAATGGAGGAGAAGGAAGAAGAAGTAGAAGCGAGGCCAGGTGTGAGGAAGAAGAGAGGAGCACCGCGACCATTTTATAGCTCAAGATCGGTGTACGGTGGGCGAGGTCCACCAGCACCACTCGTCGCTCGATCGCCGGTGTTCGGAGGTGAGTCCGCGAGCAGTGCCGATAGTGCACTGGCCCGCGAGGTGAGTGCACGCTGCACCGGCAGCTAGCACACCGCGCACTACCGCAGTACGGCATAGATGCCCTACGCGCTAGGCGTCGCCGGCGGAGGAAGCGCGGGAGAGCGCGCGGGAGAGAAGAGAGAACCAGAGGTAGAAGAAGAGGCCGACAGTGGGCCCTGGGTCCACCTGTCAGCCAGAGGGAGCACTGTGCTCCCGGGTGCGACCAGCGTGTTTAAGTAATTTAGAATTTAATCTGAATTACTATATCCACGTAGAAATATCTCGTTTTCCCCAACCATGGATTTTTCCACGCAACACCAGTGTACCACACTGTGGTTTTACACCACTTATTGCCCTCTCACTGTAGCCACATTTTTTATTGCATAGTAGAATGTTTTCTTTTGATAAAAGCAATGGTTGTTCAAAAAGGCTTTTAAAAAATCTCGAGGACGAGATTTTTCTTAAGGGGGGTGGTGTTGTGACACCCCAAAATTTTGACCTTGTTTTATTATTTAAAATTTTGCCAGGAGATTAAACTTTTCCATTTGTCTGGATTTAGCCCTTGATTTCAGAACCTCCCTTTCCTTTAATATTGTGGAGTTTTTACCTCAAGTGGAAACTTTCCAAAGGTATTATTGGACTTATATACCCTTTCTATGAAACAATTATTTATTAGTGGATTTAATTGCAAGATTTGCCTTTCCCTGAGCTTTATTCTTTTAAAATGATTTTTCATGAAATTGGAGTCTCTGTTGCACTGCAACCATTTGGCAAATGCATTTAAAATTTCCACCAAAATTTGGGGATGTCATGTGATGTTTCCACATCACTTTTATGCAAAAATATCTTTTGGTTATTGGAGATTTTGAGCTCCACATCAACTTTTCAAATCTGGTCCAGTAGGCATTTTTACACTACAACCTATTTAAATATTTCTTTAAAAATTCTTCCAAGTGTGTGGAGATGTCAGGAGATGCATATAATTCAACCTTATGCTAAAAACCAGTGATGTTCTTTGAAACTTTTGAGTGAATCAACCCCTTTTTCATTCTGGTCCAGTTTGGTGATTTGTACTGCAACCCTATTTTATTTTGCTCTGGTGCCCATGAGCTTTTTCCTGCTTGTAGCCCTCCCTGCAAAACCCTTAAGTCCAGGAGAGTGTACCCCTTGGAGGATTTTAAGTGCATGCAATGAGACCTTTTTCTTTCTGTCCAAAACTGAAGTTTTGCAAAACTTGCACTAGCAAGTTTCTGGTTTTGCCCAAATGATCTTGCCATCATCACCTACATCTAGGGAGACCCTGATCTGGAGTTTTTGGCCACTCCAAGAGTTGCCTAGATGCACTTGGCAATCTGTCGAACACTTGGTGTGCTTAGTCAGTTTTGGCATGAGTTTTTGTTTGCACTGTGTACTTGATCCTCTGACCCAGCAACCTTGTCCACTAAGATCCTAGCTACTCCTAACCTAGTCCTGTTAATTGCCAGCTTCCCTCCCGCACTCTAGGCTGCCCTGGCATTTCGTCGAGCATGTCCCGTGCATGCTCTGGGCGCGCCCAAAGCGCCCGTTTTACACGCGCGCGCACCGAGCCGCCGCGTCGCACTGCCGCCCCCGCCGCGTCCCGCACATTGTAGCACCCACGATGCGACTATATCTCCCACGTGTCGAGGCACGACTTAGAGGCATAACCGCATTGTGGTTTTGTCGCAAGAAGGGTCATCTTCACACAATCCCATGTAATGAACAAGAATGGGATAAAGAGTTGGCTTACAATCTCCACTTCACACAACACATGAATTTATATCATACATCATCCAAAATACAAACATATAGACCGACTACGGTCAAAATCCAGATGAAAATAAGACAACCCCAAATGCTAGATCCCCGATCATCCCAACTGGGCTCCACTACTGATCATCAGGAAAAGACACATAGTAACGACCACGTTCCTCGTCGAACTCCCACTTGAGATCGACCCCATCATCTGCACTGGCATCGTCGGCACCTGCAACTGTTTTGGTAGAATCTGTGAGTCACGGGGACTCAGCAATCTCACACCCGCGAGATCAAGACTATTTAAGCTTATAGGAAAAGGAGGTGTAGTAAGGTGGAGCTGCAGCGGCAAAAGCATATATGGTGGCTAGCTTGCGCAAAAGAGAGCGAGAAGAGAAGCAACGGAACGGTCGTCATCTAGCAATGACCAAGAAGTGATCCTGAACACCTACTTACGTCATACATAACTCAGACCGTGTTCACTTCCCGGACTCCGCCGAGAAGAGACCATCACGGCTACACACGCAGTTGATGTATTTTAATTGGGTCAAGTGACAAGTTATCTTCAACCGGACATTAACAAATTCCCATCTGCCTCATAACCGCGGGCACGGCTTTCGAAAGATAATACCCTGCAGGGGTGTACCAACTTAGCCCATCATAAGCTCTCATGGTCAACGAAGGATAAACCTTCTCCCGGAAAAACCCGATCAGTCTCAGAATCCCGGTTTACAAGACATCTCGACAATGGTAAAACAAGACCAGCAAAGCCGCCCGAATGTGCCGACAAATCCCGATAGGAGCTGCACATATCTCGTTCTCAGGGCACACCGGATTGTCCAAGCTTCCGATAGGCCAGACCAGAGTTGCCCCTGGTGGCCACCGGCGACTGACAGTTTGGACCAATACTCAGAGGAGCACTGGCCCGGGGGTTTAAAATAAAGATGACCCTCGGGCTCTAGAAAACCCGGGGGAAAAAGGTATAGGTCGCAAATGGTAAAACCAAGGTTGGGCCTTGCTGGAGGAGTTTTATTCAAGGCGAACTGTCAAGGGGGTCCCATAAATCACCCGACCGCGTAAGGAACGCAAACTCAAGGAACATAATCCCGGTATATCAGTAACTAGGGCGGCAAGAGTGGAACAAATCACCAGGCATAAGGCCGAGCCTTCCACCCTTTACCAAATATATATAGATGCATTAATTAAATAAGAGATATTGTGATATCCCAACATATCCATGTTCCAACATGGAACAACTTCAACTTCACCTGCAACTAGCAACGCTATAAGAAGGGCTGAGCAAAAGCGGTACTTAGGCAAACAACGGTTTGCTAGGAAAGGATGGTTAGAGGCTGACTTGGCAATTTGGGAGGCATGATATAGCATGTGATAGGTAGCGGAGCATGGCAATAGAGTGAACAACTAGCAAAGCAAAGATAGAAGTGATTTCGAGGGGTGGTCATCTTGCCTGCAAGGTTCTCAGAGTTGTCGAAAGCTTGATCCTCGTAAGCGTACTCGAAAGGTTCCTCGTTCACGAACTCGTCTCCCGGCTCTACCCAAGACAAGAACACAGGCAAACGGAACCACAATCAATCACGAGAAATGCACAAGCAACATGATGCAAAACATGTATGATATGCAAGATATGATATGCGATGCATATGCATGCTCCGGAAGGAAAATGATGAACATGGCAGTAACTTGGCAAACCAAGTATGCCACTGGAAAGATGAGATGATTTCGGTCGAAATCGATATAAAGATCACCGGAAACGGATGCACGGTTTGCAAATGGCAAGCAAAACAAGAATGACACGAATCTGCGATTAACAGCATGATAGCACTTAAAATGTAACAAGCAACAATGCTACAGCACCCCAACATAGTAACAAAGCACATGGCATTAATCTACAGGAGATGCTTGACAAAAGATGAACAGTGAGCTACGGCTAGTTCACAGCATATCAAGCTCAAACAAGCATGGCAAAAGTGCAAAAGATAACAGGATCACAGACTTGGTGAAAAACTGGACATGGCAGAAAACAGCATCAGGTAGCAATGTTCAGAGCACGAAATCAACATGCTACAGGAACTTAACATAGCAAAACAAGGCATGGCAGTGTTCTACTAAATGCACATGACAACAGTCCCTTACTGACCATAAGACAAAAAGGACCAGAAGATATGATGGCGGAAACAATAATATGTAGGCCTCTTTGTGAGCTTGATTCACTCACTACAAAGCAATGCACTACAAACCAAGCACACCTACAGCAAGATGGCATGTTTATGAAGCTATCCATGACAAGAACAATTGCATAGCATGAATGGATCAACTACAATAAGCTTGGCAAAATTGCATATCATGTTAAGAATCTTCCAGAAATATTTTATAGCAAAAGTAGAGCAAGATTGAGTCATGCTATTGCACTCCATAATTGCAAACAATTGCAGAAATGGATCAATTACAACTATAGCTACAAAACATCCTTACTGAACATCTCCAAAATATGCATGGATCTCTCTGTAGCATCAAGTTTACATGGCAACAAAATAACAGCAGACAAGGACTTCGAGAAAAATCACCAAGTCCCTGAAATCAGAAACATTACGGAGCCTACTTTGCATGCTTGTGCTAGTCACCACAGAGATCACAAAAATACAAGGACTACACCACTAGGAAGATGGAATGGCATACTTCAAAACACATGTAGAGCTCATGCTCATAAGATGCACAGAATAAATGATACAAAAATGACAAATCTCCAAGTTCTGATAAGAACCAGAGAATAACAGCAACTATCCCTCTTCCAACAGAGATTTGGGCATCAAGATGACCTCTAATGAACATGGTGCAATTGAACAAAATGAAGAGCATCACGAGGCGAACAATTTGACATATTACACGCGCGAATCGGAGCTACATGCATGAAGTTATGGCATCACGAACAAGAGCACTTGCTGTAAAATATCAGGGACTTAGGAAATTAGGGGTGAGGGAAAAAGTCAACGTACGCAGCTCTCCTCACCAGATCCGATCGAGAGCTGCTCGGGCTCGGGCTCGGGCTGCCGCCGGCGGGGAGAAAGGAGGGCGGCG
>NC_057802.1:504186726-504196444 GCF_018294505.1 Triticum aestivum
GGGCCTGGCGGGCCGCGGCGCGGTGCGGCGAAGTGGGGCGCCCGGGGGTGACGTGGTGCGCCCCTATTGGCTGCGGGCGGCGGCGGGTTTTCGTCCGGCGGGCGCTGGACGCGTCCGCCCGCGGAGAGGAAATTTTCTAGGGTTTGATCTGTGATTCGTTTTCGGGGAAGATGCAAATAAATAGGTAGAGGGAGCTAGGAGACTCCAAATGAGGTGCGGTTTTCGCCCACATGATCGTGATCGAACGACCTAGAGCATGGAATAGAGTTTGGTGGGTTTTGGGCTGGTTTTTAGGGGGGTTTTGCTGCACACACAAATGGACTTTGCGGATGCCCGGTTAACCGTTGGAGTACCAAACGACCTCCAAATGGAACGAAACTTGACCGGTGGTCTCCAGGTGGTATATTAAGGCCACTTGACAAGCCTCGGTCCATTCCGAGAAAGTTTGACACCCGCACACGAAAGAAAACAAGCGGGATGCGCCGGAGGAGATAGGAGCGCCGGATTGCAAAACGGACAACGGGGAAAATGCTCGGATGCATGAGACGAGCATGTATGCAAAAGCGATGCACATGATGACATGATATGAAATGCAAGACATGACAAAATACAAAACGAAAGACAAAACCCGACAACGGAGAGAAAATCATAACACAAAGCCGGAAATGGCAAGAGACGGAGTTACAAATATGGCAAGTTACATGCGGGGTGTTACAACACTCCACCACTACGAGAGGATCTCGTCCCGAGATCTAGGACTGAAAGAACTCCGGATATTCGGAACGGAGGTGGTCCTCGCGTTCCCAGGTGGCTTCCCGGTCGGAATGGTGCGACCACTTCACTTTCAGGAATTTGATTGACTTGTTGCGAGTCTTGCGCTCAGTTTCTTCAAGAATAGCAACGGGGTGCTCATGATAAGACAAATCTTCTTGGAGGTCAATCTCTTCGAAGTTGATAGTGTGCTCAGGCGTCTTAAAGCACTTGCGGAGCTGTGACACGTGGAACACATCGTGCACGTTCGCGAAGTTGGAAGGAAGCTCAAGTTGATAGGCGAGGTCGCCTCTTTTACCAATGATCTTGAAAGGACCCACGTATCTAGGGGCAAGCTTCCCTTTGATACCGAAGCGACGAGTGCCTTTCATTGGAGAGACGCGGAGGTAGACATGGTCTCTGATCTCGAAAGCCACATCACGGTGCTTACTATCATAGCAACTCTTCTGGCGCGATTGCGCGGCTTTGAGATTATCACGGATGACTTTACACATTTCTTCAGCTTCAGTGATTAAGTCATTTCCAAGAAGTTGGCGTTCACCAGTCTCTGACCAATTAAGAGGAGTACGGCACTTTCCGCCATAGAGAATCTCGAATGGGGCCTTGCCCGAACTCGCTTGGAAGCTGTTGTTGTAGGAGAATTTAGCATATGGAAGACAATCTTCCCATTTCATGCCAAAGGAAATGACACAAGCCCTGAGCATATCTTCAAGAATTTGATTGACTCGCTCGACTTGGCCACTAGTTTGAGGATGGAAAGCTGTGCTGAAGCGAATGTTTGTGCCCATGGCCTTCTGGAAGGAGTCCCAGAACTTAGAGGTGAAGATGCTTCCACGATCAGAAGAAATCAATTGTGGAATGCCGTGCAAGGAGACAATTCTGGAGGTGTAAAGCTCTGCCAGCTGAGCTGCTGTGATGGATTCTTTGATTGGAAGGAAATGGGCCACTTTGGAGAGCTTGTCGATGACGACGAAGATAGCATCATTTCCGCGCTTGGACTTTGGAAATCCAGTCACGAAGTCCATTTCGATATGATCAAACTTCCATTCTGGGATAGCAAGAGGTTGGAGGAGACCAGCTGGTCGTTGGTGTTCTGCTTTCACTCTTCGGCAGACATCACATTCATTCACGAATTGAGCGATCTCTCGTTTCATTCGAGTCCACCAATACGACTGCTTGAGGTCATGATACATCTTCGTACTTCCAGGATGAATGGAAAGGAGATAATTGTGCACCTCGTTCATAATGACTTTCCTTAGATCACCTTTAGGAACCACAATCCGGTCCTCGAAGAATAAAGTGTCTCTGTCATCAATGCGATAGCACTTGTATTTGGAAAGACCCTTGTCGATACCACGTTTCACCTTCTTCACCATGGCATCAAGGAGTTGTGCCTCACGAATTTGATCTTCCAAAGTAGGAGAGACTATGAGGTTGGCATGAAAGCCTTGAGGAACAACTTGGAGATTCAGCTTGCGGAAAGCTTCACAAAGATCCGGTTGGAAAGGCTTGAGAATTAAGCTGTTGCAATAAGCCTTCCTACTTAAAGCATCTGCAATGACATTAGCCTTGCCTGGAGTATATTCAATACTCGGATTGTACTCTTGAATCATTTCGACCCATCGAGTCTGCCTGAGGTTGAGGTTAGGCTGAGTGAAGATATACTTGAGACTCTTGTGATCAGTGAAAATGTCAACTTGTCTTCCCAACAAGAGATGTCTCCACGTTATTAATGCATGGACAACTACCGCCAACTCAAGATCGTGAGTGGGGTAGTTCTTCTCATTGGGCTTCAACTGACGAGAGGTATAGGCCACAACTTTCTTCTCTTGCATTAACACGGCACCGAGACCTTGGAGAGAAGCATCACAGAAAACTTCATACGGCTTGGATTCATCAGGAGGAGTCAAGACAGGAGCTGTGACTAGTTTCTCTTTGAGAGTGTTGAAAGCAACGTCACACTCAGGAGACCAGACATACTTCACATGCTTCTGAAGGAGGTTGGAAAGAGGCTTTTTAATCTTGGAGAAATTCTCAACGAATCTTCGACAATAGCTTGCAAGACCAAGAAAACTGCGGAGCTGCTTGACATTTTGAGGAGGTTCCCAATTCACAACTGCGGACACCTTCTCGGGGTTAACAGCGATGCCCTTGGCAGAGATGATGTGACCAAGGAAAAGAACTTCATCGAGCCAAAACTCACATTTGGAGAACTTCGCATAGAATTGATACTCTCTGAGCTTGTCGAGCACCAATCGCAAATGTTTGGCATGGTCCTGCTTATTCTTGGAGAAGACCAAGATATCATCGAGATACACCAGGACGAATTCATTGGTATAGGGGTTTAAGATGAAATTCATCATCCGAGAGAATACTAGAGGAGCATTGACAAGGCCGAAAGACACGACAGTATATTCATAAGAACCAAAGCTTGTTCTGAATGCTGTCTTGGGAATATCTTCTTCACGAATGCGAATCTGATGATAACCCATACGAAGGTCAAGCTTCGAGAATACTTTAGCCCCTTTGAGTTGCTCAAATAGCTCATTGATGTTGGGAAGTGGATACTTGTTCTTGATTGTCTTCTTGTTCAATGGACGGTAGTCGACACAAAGTCGGTCCGTGCCATCCTTCTTCTTGACAAAAAGAACACCACAACCCCATGGAGAAGAACTCGGTCTGATCAAACCCAGACGCTCTTGTTCATCGAGCTGTTTCTTCAATTCTTCAACTCGTTGGGTCCAAGCTTGTATGGACGCTTGCAAACGGGTTCAGTGCCAGGCTCTAGTTCGATAACGAACTCAACTGGCCGATGAGGAGGCATACCCGGAAGCTCTTCTGGAAAGACATCTTGATACTCACAAACGACTGGAATTTGAGAGATGGCATTCAATTCGCCCTTCTCATTGAGAGAGAAAAACTGAATGGTTTCATCACGAGCGGCAAAAATAATCACATCCTCAGAAGAGTGTGTCAATTGAATTTCCCTGGCAGCACAATCAAGTTGAGCCTTGTGCTTAGAAAGCCAGTCCATCCCGAGAATTAGATCAATATCCGAGTCACCAAGAACAATTGGAGAAGACTGAAATTTATAGTCGCCCATCTTGATGGTAACATTCGGAACCATGGAACTTGCATTCATGCATTTGCCCGGAGAGACAACTGCTAACGGTCTAGGCAATCCTTGGAAATGCAATTCATGCTTAGATGCAAATGGTCTTGATATGAAAGAAAGCGATGCACCAGTATCAAAAAGAACTTTTGCGGGAATATCATTAACAGGAAGATTACCCATTATCACATCAGTAGATTCCTCCGCTTGAGCTGCATTCATCATGTTCACCTTTGCAAACTTTGGATTATGCTTGACCACTGCATTGCTGGAAGATCTGACAGGAGGAGGAGGAGGCAGACGCCTTTGGTTGAAGCACTTGTTAGCATAGTGACCTTTCTGCTGACACTTGTTGCAAGTCACCTCTGAGAGTGGACGGTGATAAGGAGCATTGGACTTTGGAGCTTGATTCTGAGACTTGTTCTGATAGCCAGATTTGGAAGAGTTGGAAGAACCATGGCCGCCTTTGTTCTTCTGCTGGTAAGGCTGGCAAAATGGAGGAGGAGGAGGCAACTAGAACTTCTGTTGCTTAGCTGTCACAAGTGAGGAAGAAGAAGACTGAACTGCGTCCCTGACTCTCTTCTTAGAAGCCTCACACTTGAGCTGAGTAGCCTCTTGCTTCAGTGCCATATTATAGAATTGATCAAACTGAGTAGGCTCAACAAGAACGAGAGCTAACTGCAGATCCTCTTTAAGGCCACCTCTGAAGTGATAGATCATGCTCTTCTCATCAGGAACATCTTGTTTAGCGAAGCGAGCAAGTTTCTGAAACTGAATGTTGTATTGATACATAGACATGTTGCCTTGCTTGAGATTGCGGAACTCCTCACGCTTGCTCTCAACAACACTTTGTGGTATGTGGTGCGCTTTGAAGTCCCGACAGAAGTCAGTCCAAGTGATCACACGACCTCCTCTGGAATCTTTGTATTGCTGAAACCAATCAGCAGCTTGGTCCTTGAGCTGGAAAGAAGCGAACTTGACATAATCCTCAGGCCTGACATTGCTACATTCAAAATGCTTGTTGATGTCCACGAGCCAATCATCGGCATCCGTGGCCTCGGCACAGTAGCTGAAAGATTTGGGCTGATTTGCGAGAAACTGGTTGAGAGTAGCAAAGTGAAACTGATTGTTGCCTTGACCTTGATTGCCTAGATTGCCTTGCCCTTGAGTAAGTTCTTGCAAGAGTTGCAGAATCATCTGAGCATTGGCGTTGGTGGCTGCCATGATTGCTTGCCATGCCTCCGGAGGTGGAGGTGGTGGCGGAGGGTTCGCTTGACTCCCTTCATTGCGATCCGGATTCTGACGCGTAGGCGGAGCCATCCTGAAGAGGGTGACATCCGTTAGCATCTTGATAGACAAATAGATAAGTAGAATCAACGGATAGAAATTGCAACATATAGTCTTCACAAAAAAACATTCAAACGAATATGAATGAATGAATTCCGTAGTAAATCATCGCACTTCCATAAGTTGAGAAGCCACTTGAAAAAGATATGGAATCAACATATGAATTTGAAGCAACTCGAATACCACAATACACAATAAAACAAAGTATTGGCTTGCAGAATAAGCCGGAACAAACATATGATAGATATTTCGTCCGAAGTTTTCGTGGTGGGGCCCACACGGGCTCAATCGTACAGCACCATCATGTACAGGGCTGTGCACATGACATACGAAGCGTCCCCGAGTCGGCATAGCCATGGACTCTTTAAGACACTACGAGACCACTGTAAAATCAACCGTATACAGGCGGACCACTAGACGTCGAACCCCAATCTCATATCATGCGTCTGTCGGAAAGATATCCTAAGGCTACTTGAATTCCCACTTATAAACTCCCGAAACTTTCTGGTTATGCAATCTGGTGTTGGGGATACAGGGGACACAAAATATATCACCCAAACTAGCAATCCCTAGATCCAGCTGTATCCATCCGTCAACACATAACCAAGAAATCTTCGGAAATCGTTTACCTCAACCTTCGAAAAACATCTGTTATACAAGTTATGGCAATACTCCCGAACTCCCGCCCCAGTACTGGGTGGCGTCGAGGTGATCTCACCAACAACTGCATAAAAGAGATTTTGATGTCGGCGAAACTCAGGTATTCCAGAACTGCAACGATAAAATTGTGACGACAACACCTCAGAGCTCAACTCCCCGGGACACTGCCACAACCCCTAAATGTCAGGAGGCACCAAGAACAATGTTCTCGTCACAAAACCATCGGAACGATTCCAAGATACCCGCGTGATCCTAAATTTTTTTTTTGTGAAATTTGAGGAGAGAATAGTCAAAACTTCTACGTCAGGAGACCTCACCAGAGCGACTAAGGGACTGAGGAGTAAAAAGAATCCTACTCTCCGATATATATAATCCTAAGACTCAAAACATTTTTGTTCTAGACTCAACAACGCCAGCGATTCGATCAAGCAGGGGGCTCCTAAGTCGGGGATGGCTCTGATTACCAACTTGTAGCACCCACGATGCGACTATATCTCCCACGTGTCGAGGCACGACTTAGAGGCATAACCGCATTGTGGTTTTGTTGCAAGAAGGGTCATCTTCACACAATCCCATGTAATGAACAAGAATGGGATAAAGAGTTGGCTTACAATCGCCACTTCACACAACACATGAATTTATATCATACATCATCCAAAATACAAACATATAGACCGACTACGGTCAAAATCCATATGAAAATAAGACAACCCCAAATGCTAGATCCCCGATCATCCCAACTGGGCTCCACTACTGATCATCAGGAAAAGACACATAGTAACGACCACGTTCCTCGTCGAACTCCCACTTGAGATCGACCCCATCATCTGCACTGGCATCGTCGGCACCTGCAACTGTTTTGGTAGAATCTGTGAGTCACGGGGACTCAGCAATCTCACACCCGCGAGATCAAGACTATTTAAGCTTATAGGAAAAGGAGGTGTAGTAAGGTGGAGCTGCAGCGGCAAAAGCATATATGGTGGCTAGCTTGCGCAAAAGAGAGCGAGAAGAGAAGCAACGGAACGGTCGTCATCTAGCAATGACCAAGAAGTGATCCTGAACACCTACTTACGTCATACATAACTCAAACCGTGTTCACTTCCCGGACTCCGCCGAGAAGAGACCATCACGGCTACACACGCAGTTGATGTATTTTAATTGGGTCAAGTGACAAGTTATCTACAACCGGACATTAACAAATTCCCATCTGCCTCATAACCGCGGGCACGGCTTTCGAAAGATAATACCCTGCAGGGGTGTCCCAACTTAGCCCAGCATAAGCTCTCACGGTCAATGAAGGATAAACCTTCTCCCGGAAAAACCCGATCAGTCTCGGAATCCCGGTTTACAAGACATCTCGACAATGGTAAAACAAGACCATCAAAGCCGCCCGAATGTGCCGACAAATCTCGATAGGAGCTGCACATATCTCGTTCTCAGGGCACACCGGATTGTCCAAGCTTCCGATAGGCCAGACCAGAGTTGCCCCTGGTGGCCACCGGCGACTGACAGTTTGGACCAATACTCAGAGGAGCACTGGCCCGGGGGTTTAAAATAAAGATGACCCTCGGGCTCTAGAAAACCCGAGGGAAAAAGGTATAGGTCGCAAATGGTAAAACCAAGGTTGGGCCTTGCTGGAGGAGTTTTATTCAAGGCGAACTGTCAAGGGGGTCCCATAAATCACCTGACCGCGTAAGGAACGCAAACTCAAGGAACATAATCCCGGTATATCAGTAACTAGGGCGGCAAGAGTGGAACAAATCACCAGGCATAAGGCCGAGCCTTCCACCCTTTACCAAATATATATAGATGCATTAATTAAATAAGAGATATTGTGATATCCCAACATATCCATGTTCCAACATGGAACAACTTCAACTTCACCTGCAACTAGCAACGCTATAAGAAGGGCTGAGCAAAAGCGGTACTTAGGCAAACAACGGTTTGCTAGGAAAGGATGGTTAGAGGCTGACTTGGCAATATGGGAGGCATGATATAGCATGTGATAGGTAGCGGAGCATGGCAATAGAGCGAACAACTAGCAAAGCAAAGATAGAAGTGATTTCGAGGGGTGGTCATCTTGCCTGCAAGGTTCTCAGAGTTGTCGAAAGCTTGATCCTCGTAAGCGTACTCGACAGGTTCCTCGTTCACGAACTCGTCTCCCGACTCTACCCAAGACAAGAACACAGGCAAACGGAACCACAATCAATCACGAGAAATGCACAAGCAACATGATGCAAAACATGTATGATATGCAAGATATGATATGCGATGCATATGCGTGCTCCGGAAGGAAAATGATGAACATGGCAGTAACTTGGCAAACAAAGCATGCCACTGGAAAGATGAGATGATTTTGGTCAAAATCGATATAAAGATCACCGGAAACGGATGCACGGTTTGCAAATGGCAAGCAAAACAAGAATGACACGAATCTGCGATTAACAGCATGATAGCACTTAAAATGTAACAAGCAACAATGCTACAGCACTCCAACATAGCAACAAAGCACAGGGCATTAATCTACAGGAGATTCTTGACAAAAGATGAACAGTGAGCTACGGCTAGTTCACAACATATCAAGCTCAAACAAGCATGGCAAAAGTGCAAAAGATAACAGGATCACAGACTCGGTGAAAAACTGGACATGGCAGAAAACAGCATCAGGTAGCAATGTTCAGAGCACGAAATCAACATGCTATAGGAACTTAACATAGCAAAACAAGGCATGGAAGTGTTCTACTAAATGCACATGACAAAAGTCCCTTACTGACCATAAGACAAAAAGGACCAGAAGATATGATGGCAAGCATGTAAACATAGCAAGTTTCGTTATCAGGTTTCAGATTTAGCAGAAAACAGAGCATGGCAGAAACAATAATATGTAGGCCTCTTTGTGAGCTTGATGTACTACAAACCAAGCACACCTACAGCAAGATGGCATGTTTATTAAGAGATCCATGACAAGAACATTTGCATAGCATGAATGGATCAACTACAATAGCTTGGCAAAATTGCATATCATGTCAAGAATCTTCCGGAAATATTTTATAGCAAAAGTAGAGCAAGATTAAGTCATGCTATTGCACTCCATAATTGCAAAAAATTGCAGGAATGGATCAATTACAACTATAGCTACAAAACATCCTTACTGAACATCTCCAAAATATGCATGGATCTCTCTGTAGCATCAAGTTTACATGGCAACAAAATAACAGCAGACAAGGACTTAGAGAAATCACTAAGTCCCTGAAATCAGAAAAATTACGGAGCCTACTTTGCATGCTTGTGCTAGTCACCACAGAGATCACAAAAATACAAGGACTACACCACTGGGAAGATGGCATGGCATACTTCAAAACAAATGTAGACCTCATGCTCATAAGATGCACAGAATAAATGATACAAAAATGACAAATCTCCAAGTTCTGATAAGAACCAGAGAATAACAGCAACTAGCCCTCTTCCAACAGAGATTTGGGCATCAAGATGACCTCTAATGAACATGGTGCAATTGAACAAACTTAAGAGCACCACGAGGCGAACAATTTGACATATTACACGCGCGAATCGGAGCTACATGCATGAAGTTATGGCATCACGAACAAGGGCACTTGCTATAAAATATCAGGGACTTGGGAAATTAGGGGTGAGGGAAAAAGTCAACGTACGCAGCTCTCCTCACCAGATCCGATCGAGAGCTGCTCGGGCTCGGGCTCGGGCTGCCGCCGGCGGGGAGAAAGGAGGGCGGCGACCGGAGGAAGGAGAGGAGGAGGCGGCGCGGCGGCGGGGCACCGGCGACGAGGCGGCGGGGCCGCGCCGGCCGGC
>NC_057802.1:504196979-504317982 GCF_018294505.1 Triticum aestivum
GGCGCCCGGGGGTGACGTGGCGCGCCCCTATTGGCTGCGGGCGGCGGCGGGTTTTCGTTCGGCGGGCACTGGACGCGTCCGCCCGCGGAGAGGAAATTTCTAGGGTTTGATCTGTGATTCGTTTTCGGGGAAGATGCAAATAAATAGGTAGAGGGAGCTAGGAGACTCGAAATGAGGTGCGGTTTTCGCCCACATGATCGTGATCGAACGACCTAGAGCATGGAATAGAGTTTGGTGGGTTTTGGGCTGGTTTTTAGGGGGGTTTTGCTGCACACACAAATGGACTTTGCGGATGCCCGGTTAACCGTTGGAGTACCAAACGACCTCCAAATGGAACGAAACTTGACCGGTGGTCTCCGGGTGGTATATTAAGGCCACTTGACAAACCTCGGTCCATTCCGAGAAAGTTTGACACCCGCACACGAAAGAAAACAAGCGGGATGCGCCGGAGGAGATAGGAGCGCCGGATTGCAAAACGGACAACGGGGAAAATGCTCGGATGCATGAGACGAGCACGTATGCAAAAGCGATGCACATGATGACATGATATGAAATGCAAGACATGACAAAATACAAAACGAAAGGCAAAACCCGACAACGGAGAGAAAATCATAACACATAGCTTTTCATGCATACCGGCAGGAAGCCGGGAAAGTCGTGGTCTTGGGTAGACACGAGCTTGTCCCTAATTCCTCGTCGAGACGAGTGTGTCCGGTATGGCATAATGAGGTTTGATGAGCGGTGAATCTGTCTATTAATGGATATATTTTGGTCATGCTAATCATTCGGAGAATACTTGGACCACCTGAGTCGGTCGTAGGTCGAGTCTTGTTCAGTAGCTTCCCCTACTTGTTTTGTACTACCACTTGTCCCTGCCGCAGGTAGGGTATGGTTCAGTAAGTTGTCAACCCCTTACCAAGGCACACACCGTACAGAGAGGCCATGGTGGAAGATACCGGGTGCATCCGGTAGGCATGCCACCTGGTCCGGGGGCATGGGTGTTTCCGGTTGGGACCGAGAGGGGGCACCCCTTAGAGCGCGCGATATAAATTTGATCCCATGCTACGTCGAGGTTGTAGCCTCCCCACTTAGAGTTTTGCTTGGCAGGTGTCGTGGGTGATTCCAGACACCGGTAAGTTAAGCTTGTGTGTGCAGGTCAGGCGTGTTTTCAATTAAAAGACTGTAGGCGGAATTAGTCCCGATGGACTAAATAAATCCGTTACTCGTGGGTAAAGAGTACATCCTCTGCAGAGGTCATACCTATTTGGATAGCCATGTCCATGGGTAAGGACTACAGTCTGAGCTGGGTCTAGTGAAGGTTTTCGGATGGAGACACGGCTAAACTGGATCATAGTAACGGTATTCGGATGGAGAAACGGCTAAACTAGAATCTAGTGATGGTCTTCGGATGGAGAAATGGCTAGACTAGATTTTGTTTATGACCTGTGCCGTATGAGGATTATGTTTATTGTTATTATGGACTAACCAACATGAATTGAATTATTGAGTATCCCTGGGACGGTTCTACCTCCTGGATATTCACTGTAATTATTCTTATATAAGCCTTTTATGTGGCGTCGCTCAGACGCCCCACTGCGGCATGTTTGTTATTTATTTATCCTTTATAAGCCCTTTATGTGGTGTCGCTCAGACGCCCGACTGCGGCATGCTTGTTATTTAAATTTTTCTTTATAAGCCCTTTATGTGGTGTCGCTCAGACGCCCGACTGCGGCATGCTTGTTATTTAAATTATTCTTTATAAGCCCTTTATGTGGCGTCGCTCAGACGCCCGACTGCGGCATGTTTGTTATTTATTTATCCTTTATAAGCCCTTTATGTGGTGTCGCTCAGACGCCCGACTGCGGCATGCTTGTTATTTAAATTTTTCTTTATAAGCCCTTTATGTGGTGTCGCTCAGACGCCCGACTGCGGCATGCTTGTTATTTAAATTATTCTTTATAAGCCCTTTATGTGGTGTCGCTCAGACGCCCGACTGCGGCATTGTTAATTTATTTGCAACTTTTCGAGGAGTCATTTCAGACACTCGGTCAGTGCATTCTATTTTTACTCCCGTATTGCATGTTCATATTTTTCCTGCATGCGTTCATCACAGAGTTTCGTTTAATTCGTGACAGACGTTATGATCATGAATATCTCGGAGCATGATTATCCCTTGTTATATTATACCCGTGTTCTTGATGTTTGCGAGTACATTCAAACGTACTCACTGGCTTGTCCCTGGCTATTGTCTTGGCCATATTTCTTGCGTGGAGGGAGCATTGCGATGACAGCCCCGGAACCCATGTAAAGGTGATAGCAGCCTCGCGAAGATAGGAGTTATCCTAGTCAGCTGTTCTTGTGGGAAATGGAGTCCCATAGACGCAGATGAACCACAAACCGCTTCCGCCATCAACCACTAGAAACCAAGTGTTGTACTCATAGGGCACAATGGTCTTGTACTACATATTTTGTGCTTTGCTTGGAATTCTTGTATCAAGTTGGTGTCTCATCAGCTAACAGTAATCCTGGGGCTGGTGAGCACAAAGGCCGTTTTTCTGGGAAATTAATATCCCGAAAACCCGGTCCTGACAATAAACGCCGAGATAAGAAGAATAGAGTCCGGGGCCAGATCTTGAAAATCTAGCCCGTAATAGAACATGAACCCATAGACAAAGGGGTTAAGTGCAAACCCAAACCGACGGAGGAAGTGGGATATGAACACGACCCTCTCACAGGATCTGGGGGTGGGAATAACCTGCCCCTCGGCAGGAAGCCGATGATGGATTTCTGCGGTCAGGTACCTCGCCGACCGAAGCTTGGCAATATCTCCCTCCGTGACGGAAGAAGCTACCCACCGGCCTTGACGGCTGGATCCGAACATGATTGGGGCTTGAGGCAACCGAAACCCGGGTGTTGGAACTCAGGGCAGCAGGGGTCGAGGAAGAAGCAAGCGTGAAAGAAAAAGACGGGTCTATACCCCTATATAAAGGCTGCGAATATCAAACGTCTCCTCCTGGGCCTCGAAGCTTGCCTATCCCCAAGGAGTTGTACCCAAGCGACGATTGGGTTACCCACGTCTGGGTTGGCAAGAATCCCCTAAAGAAGGGGAGACACGATCTCCGCTTGGGTAAGACATGCCAATAAAACCACGTCTCGAGACGTGGGACGGTGGGCCAACTAACGGCTTGAAAATAATGGCCGAGCAGGCATGATGTCATATTACCAAAAATTATCAGCGGATTGAGCTCGTGAAATATTATATCCTCTGCAGTTGTGTATACAGGTCCGGATACAATCATTACATCTGAAGACTATCTTGGAGTTTGGAAGGGGGAACCCGCCTTGCAATGCCGAAGACAATCTGCGCGCCGGATTCCTCGTCATTGAAGCCAGGTTCAGGGGCTACTGAGGGAGTCCTGGACTAAGGGGTCCTTAGGCGTCCGGCCCGTTATCCATGGACCGGACTGATGGGCTGTGAAGACATGAAGGCCGAAGACTGTACCCGTGTCCGGATTGGACTCTCCTTGGCGTGGAAGGCAAGCTTGGCGACCGGTTATGAAGATTCCTTCTTATGTAGCCGACTCTATGTAAACCCTAGATCACCCCGGTGTCTATCTAAACTGGAGGGGTTACTCCGGAAAGGACACATTCATTACCATAGTCATACAGGCTAGACTTTTAGGGTTTAGCCACTACGATCTCGTGGTAGATCAACCCTTGTAATACTCATATTCATCAAGATCAATCAAGCAGGAAGTAAGGTATTACCTCCATAGAGAGGGCCCGAACCTGGGTAAACATCGTGTCCCCCTGTCTCCTGTTACCATCGATCCTAGACGCACAGTTCGGGACCCCCTACGCGAGATCCGCCGGTTTTGACACCGACACATGCCTCATGGGAAAGATGACTAAAACGCCAGTCTCCGGAACTATGGAGCGAGCAACAGATTTGTTGGAAATCATACATACTAATGTATGTGGTCCGATGAATATTGAGGCTCGCGGCGGGTATCGTTATTTTCTCACCTTCACAGATGATTTGAGCAGATATGTGTATATCTACTTGATGAAACATAAGTCTGAAACATTTGAAAAGTTCAAAGAATTTCAGAGTGAAGTGGAAAATCATCGTAACAAGAAAATAAAGTTTCCACGATCTGATCATGGAGGAGAATATTTGAGTTACGAGTTTGGTCTTTGCTGAGGATATAGACCTTAGAGTCACCCGCCAGGAGGGGCCGGGTTACTCTAATGGTCATTACCAGAAGCCCGGGGCCAAGCCTGAAGACGATGGGCCAGAGATGGGCTTAAGACCCGGATATGACTTAAGGCCCAGAGTTACAATCATTATTATGGTAGAGCTTGTAGTGTAAGGCAAGTATAGTTGAGAGTCCGAGCCGGAAAATCTTATGAGCCGGCCGGGACTCTGAGGGCTGCTGGGCGTCAGCCTCCCTATATAAAGGGACGACCCGGCAGCGGTTTGGGGACAAGAACAATCTCATCGAAAGCCGGGCATAGCAGTTTAGCTCCCTGGTGATCGTAACCCTAATCAATACCACCTCAACTGGACGTAGGCTTTTACCTTCACCGTAAGGGGCCGAACCAGTATAATCCTCGTGTTCCTTGTCCCGCATTAACCCCTTCAAGCTTCCTAGTTGCGATGGCTCCACGACTAAGTCCTAGCTCGAGGACATCTGCCGTGACAATTCCACGACAGTTGGCGCCCACCGTGGGGCCAGCGCACGGTGGATTTGAGTTCTTGAAGGGCAGCTTCGAAGGGCTCAAGGGATACGCTGTGGGCCGGATGACCAAGAGTCATCGCGGCAAGCTCTACATCGACGATGCAAACTGGGGCCCCAACGCCGGCTCAATTGAGTACGGGTACCGGGTCCCCTTCGGCGGAATTCATGTTTTCATTGGCAAGATTGGTGAGCCGGGCCCTGAGCCGGGTCTCTGCACCGATCTCATCGAGACGGCTCAGCGTGCGCGACCCGCCCGGGCCCGGCCTGCCTTAAGGCATGCTTTTGTGGGGTGTATCCATGGAGGACTCTCTGATCGATCTGGATCTGGTGATGAGACGGCCGCCGGCTCTGACGGCGAGTCGGCCACCGATGAGTCAAACTCGTTATACCAACTTCAAGATGGCAAGCTCATGGGTTGTTCCGAGGGTGACAGTATTCCGGACCTATTTGAGCCGCCAAGTCAGGTTGGAGTTTTTATGGCTGGTGCGCAGCCTGTTCAGAACCCCGTTGCTGGAGCGGGAAACCCGGTGCCTTCTCCGGCTCAGGTGCTGATGGATCTCACGGACAAGATGACGGCCCTGCTAACCGCCACGGTTGACCCGGCAGATCAAGCTCAGCACGATGCAGAGGTGGCACAGTTAAAATTGGATCTAATGAAAGCTAAAGAGGATCTTGCAGCGGAAGGGATCAGGCTGACTGCGGAGAGGGCGGCTCTCGATGCCCAAACTCAGCTGATCCAGGCGCAGTCCTTCCAACTCACGATGGATCAGAACGCGGCCAATGAGGTCATGAGAAGGAGGCGTCAAAAGACCCAATCTCGACTCCCTCCGGTTTACGATCCACGCAATCTCTTCAACACGCCAGGTGCAGGGTCTAGTAACCCGCCAGGGGTCATAGCGCCCGGGTCTGGACCCCTTATTCAGCCACGAGTGATGGGGCCTCCCCAGTTGCCCCCTGCCCCGCCTCAGTACGTGCCAATACCCCCGGGTCATTATAATAACCCGCTGAAGAACATGGTCGCTGCGGCAGCACGGCTGGCGGCTCTCCCAGTTGACGGCGACTCTCCGACGGCTATTGAAACCCGCCGGGTCAGGGAACTCCTTCAGACAGCACTGGCGCAGCAAGAGGCGTACTCCTACAGCCGGGACAGGATCCACTCGACCCCTCGTCCAGGCCAGAGCCCGAGTTACAGCCAGCACATGGTCTCAGCAACCGGCTCAAGTAACGTCCGATGCCATGACCAGCCCCCTGGCCATGGCCCGGCTCACAATGGAGCCTTTTACGCAGCAGACCAGGACAAAGCGCGGCAAGAGGCGGAGCAAGTGCCTCAATTGACGGCTTACCAGACCCCCCCGGCTTATCCGACGACTTCCGTCGACGTGGGTGTCCCTACCAGGACCGGGGGTGTCCCTTGTTTAGTGCCAGCTATTCGTAATGAACGTCTACCTAAGGACTTCAAGGGCCCTAGGAAGGTGCCTAATTACACAGCTGACTTACAACCCGCAGCCTGGATTGAGAGTTATGAGATGGCTATGGAACTGCTGGAGGTCAGTGAGGCGGCCATGGCCAAGTATTTCACCATGATGTTAGATGGGACTGCCCGCACTTGGTTGAAAGGGCTACCACTGAATTCCATTGGGTCTTGGGCTGAGCTGAAAGCCCGGTTCATCCAAAACTTCAAAGATACCTGTAGGCAGTCTATGTCAATCGTGGATTTGACTAACTGTAAGCAGCAGGAGGGTGAGTCTACGACACATTGGGTTCGCCGGGTTAAGGAGATCATACACTCGTCAGACAAGATGGATGCCGGCTCAGCGGTTTTAATGCTGGAGCAGAATTGTCGTTTTGTGCCCCTGAAGATGAAACTCGGGCGGCTTAAACGCGACTGCAGTGATATGGGTACACTAATGGCAGCTCTTGTCAAGTACGCCGATTCTGACGGTACCAAGGATCCCCCTTCAGATGATGAAAGGACAGGGAAGGGAAAGAAGAACCGCAATGGCAAGGGTCCTCAGTTTAACCCGGGGAACCAAGGAGGAGGCAAGCGCAAGGCCGATGGCAGCCTAGAGTTTGTAGCCAACGCCAGCTCACAAGGTAATAACCAGCGACGCAAGGGGAGGCCCCCTCCCCGAGGCGGCGGGTCAGGCCCGACGCTGGAGCAGCTGTTGAATGAACCTTGTCCAAGGCATGGCTCTAGAGAGAAGCCATCGACTCACCTGTGGAAGGATTGTGCGATCATGAAGGCCTTTAAGAATTACAATGGCTCGGGCGGCGGCTCAGGCGCCGGCGGCTTTCATGGCCCAGGCGGCGGCTCAAATTCCGGTCCTCAGAACGGTCAAGGGGGCTTTAATCAGCAGCCTGTCCAGGGTCATCAGTAGCAGCAGGGGGGTTATCAGACCAATCCAAAGCAGCTCAGCGGTGGACAGTATCATGTGTTTACCACCAGTCTGTGTAAGCGAGATCAGAAGCTTCATAAGAGGGCAGTGAATACTGTTGAGCCGGCGATCCCACGCTACTTGCGGTGGTCTGAGCAGCATATAGTGTGGAGTAGGGAGGATCACCCTCCCGGGGTGGATAACCCGGGCCACTTGGCCTTAGTGGTAGCTCCTCAAGTGGGAGGATATAAGTTCACAAAGGTGCTCATGGATGGAGGCAGCAGCATCAACATCCTCTATTATGAGACTTTTCGCCGTATGGGGTTGGTTGATAAGAACCTTAGCCAGTCAAACACTATCTTCCATGGTGTGGTACCTGGTAAATCGGCTTATCCAGTCGGCAAGATCGAATTGGAAGTGGCCTTTGGTGATGAGAACAACTACAGGGTGGAGAAATTGACCTTTGAGGTGGTCAAGATAAGAAGTCCATACCATGCTATATTTGGACGGCCGGCTTACGCCAAGTTCATGGCACGGCCGTGTTATGTGTACTTGCAGCTCAAGATGCCGGGTCACAATGGGACCATTACGGTTCACGGCAGTCGGAAAGTGGCTCTGGAGTGTGAGGAAGGCGATGCGGCTTATGCAGAATCTATGTGTGCTACAGAGGAGTTGAAGTTTTACAAAGACAATGTTGAGGCAACAGATATGACCTCTCTGAAAAAGCCAACTACAGAAAAAGAGCCGGCAATGAAATTTAAATCGGCTGATGAAACTAAACTTGTTGATTTTGTTCCAGGTGACTCATCTCAGCAGTTTAGCGTTAGTGCAAATATGGATCCAAAATAGGAAAGCGCGCTCATCGAGTTCATCCGTGAGAATAGGGACATCTTCGCATGGAAACCTTCTGACATGCCAGGTGTACCTAGAGAACTCGCTGAGCATACTCTCAATGTTGATCCGAAATTTAAGCCGGTCAGGCAGTTTCTTCGGCGGTTTAATGAAGAGAGGCGGAAAGCTATTGGTGAAGAGGTGGCTCGGCTCTTGGCGGCCGGGTTTATCATTGAAGTCTTTCACCCAGAGTGGTTAGCTAACCCGGTGCTCGTACTCAAGAAGAACGGCACTTGGCGGATGTGTGTGGACTACACGGACTTAAACAAGGCGTGTCCGGCTGATCCTTTTGCCCTCCCCCGTATTGATCAAATCATTGATGCTACGGCAGGTTGTGCACGCTTAAGTTTCTTGGATGCTTATTCCGGATATCATCAGATTAAGATGGCAGTTAAGGACCAGGAGAAGACGGCGTTCATCACTCCCTTTGGAGCCTTCTGCTATGTGTCTATGCCTTTTGGACTCAAGTGTGCACAGGCGACTTACCAGCGTTGTGTACAGAACTGTCTTCATAAACAGATTGGGCGCAATGTTCACGCTTATGTGGACGATATTGTGCTTAAGTCCATAAAAGAGGAAACCCTGATAGATGATTTTAAGGGAAACCTTTGATAATCTCCGGGTCTACAAGATGATGCTTAACCCAGCCAAGTGTGTCTTTGGTGTTCCTGCAGGAAAACTCATGGGTTTTTTGGTTTCTGACAGAGGCATTGAAGCTAACCCGGAGAAGATCAAGGCCATCACCTCCCTGGCTAAGCCGGCGTGTATAAATGACGTTCAGCGTTTGGCGGGTCGCATCGCTGCTTTAAGCCGGTTTATAAGCCATTTGGGTGAGAAGGCCATGTCATTATATCAGTTGATGAAGAAAACTGATAACTTTGTCTAGAATGATGCAGCTAATACCGCTTTTGAGGATTTGAAGAAGCAGCTGGCAGAGCCCCCAGTCCTTGCTGCTCCGGTTGATAAGGAGCCCTTATTACTGTATGTGGCGGCAAACGCATGAGCCGTCAGTGTGGCTATTGTGGTGGAGCGCAAGGAGGAGGGTAAGGAACATCCGGTTCAACGGCCGGTTTATTATGTCAGCGAAGTGCTCATTGAGTCCAAGCAGCGGTACCCGCATTGGCAGAAGCTTGTGTATGGTGTGTTCATGGCGAGCCGGAAACTTAAGCATTATTTTCAGGGTCACCCCATCACTGTGGTCAGTTCTGCCCCTCTTGGTGATATCATTCAAAACAGAGAGGCCACAGGGAGAATTGCTAAGTGGGCTATAGAACTTGGACCTCATGGTCTCAAATATGTGCCACGCACTGCTGTTAATTCTCAGGCCTTGGTGGATTTCATCAATGATTGGACAGAGTCACAAGTGCCCGAGCAAAAGCCGGATAACACGTATTGGACTATTCACTTCGATGGGTCCAGACAGTTGGAGGGCTCGGGGGCTGGCGTTGTATTGGCTTCCCCTAAAGGTGACAAGTTCCATTATGTGCTACAGTTGATGTTTCCTTGCACTAACAATGCGGCTGAGTACGAGGCCTTGCTCCACGGTCTTCGGATGGCTAAGGAGATGAGCTTGAGCCGGGTAAGGTGCTTCGGTGACTCAGACTTGGTGGCTCAACAAGTATCAGGCAAATGGGATTCTAAGGACCCTCTCATGGCGGCTTATCACCGCGAAGTTGATGCGATTGCTGGGCACTTTCAGGGCTACCAAGTAGAGCACATTGATCGCAGGAAGAACGAGGCGGCTGATGCTCTAAGCCGGCTAGGCTCTCAGCGAAAGCCGGTGCCGCCTAATACTTTCCTGGACGTCCTGTATAGCCCTTCGGTTACGTTGCCTACGGAGGAAGACTTGGCTGTCCCTGACCCGGAGGCACGACTGGTGGCGGCTCTCCATATTATACCAGACTGGACAATGCCATATCTGGCTTACATGACCCGGGGCGAGTTACCTGAGGATGAAACTTTGGCCAGGCAAATAACCCGGCGGGCTAAGTCAATGATTGTTATCGATGGCGAGTTGCATCATCGCAGTGTTACAGGAGCATTTCAGCGTTGTGTCTCCCCTGAGGAAGGTCAAGAGATCTTGCGTGAGATCCATGAAGGGGATTGTGGCCATCACGCCGGCTCAAAGTCCCTTGTGGCCAAGGCTTTTCGTCATGGTTTTTATTGGTTGACGGCTCATGCTGATGCAAAGGACTTGGTCAGTAAATGTGATGGTTGCCAGAGGTTCTCACGACGGGCTCATGTGCCGGCTCAGGAGCTGAGGATGATCCCAATCACTTGGCCCTTTGCGGTCTGGGGGCTTGATATGGTTGGGCCTTTTAAAAGGTCCAAGGATAAGAAGACCCACCTCTTGGTGGCAGTTGATAAATTCACAAAGTGGGTGGAAGCTGAGCCAGTTAGCAAGTGCGATGCAGCCACGGCGGTTCAATTTATGAAAAAGGTGATTTTCCGCTTTGGCTTTCCGCACAGCATTATAACTGACAATGGCAC
Organism: Triticum aestivum; assembly: GCF_018294505.1. Taxonomy (NCBI): domain Eukaryota; kingdom Viridiplantae; phylum Streptophyta; class Magnoliopsida; order Poales; family Poaceae; genus Triticum; species Triticum aestivum. The sequence continues at coordinate 504,207,478 of NC_057802.1, forward strand.
CAATCTCTCCAAAGGCGCCATGGAAGAGTTTTGTCAACGCGAGCATATCCGACTTGATGTTTCCTCAGTGGCTCATCCTCAATCCAACGGTCAAGCTGAGAGAGCTAATCAGGAGATTCTGAAAGGTATCAAGCCCCGGCTTTTGGTCCCTTTGCAACGGACACCGGGTTGTTGGGTGGAGGAGTTGCCCTCCGTGTTATGGAGCATCAACACTACTCCTAACAGGTCTACAGGCTTCACGCCTTTCTTCATGGTTTATGGAGCAGAAGCAGTCCTCCCCAGTGACATCCGTCATGACTCACCTCGAGTGGCGGCTTATGTTGAGGCGGATAATGAACTGGCGCGACAAGATGCTCTTGACCTATTGGACGAACAGCGTGATGTGGCAGCAGCCCGATCAGCGATTTACCAGCAAGACCTGCGCCGTTACCATAGCCGCCGGGTTAAATCCCGGGTCTTCCAGGAAGGTGATCTCGTGCTCCGGCTCATCCAGGATCAAACAGATGCACACAAGTTATCCCCGCCTTGGGAAGGGCCCTTTGTCGTCAGCAAGAACTTGCACAATGGGTCATATTACCTCATTGACATTCGGGAGCACAAAGATTCATGTAAGTCGGAGGAGGAGACCCGTCGGCCGTGGAACATAGCTCAGCTTCGGCCTTACTACACTTGAGCCACCGGCTCTCGTGGTGTACATATTTCTCTCAGCCATGTATATATTATGATAAGCAATAAAGCAGGACCTCTGTCCTTTTTTCTCTTCCAAATATGCACGTGTTGTTCTTATTGCAAGATTACATGGTGACTTAAAGGAGGATCCGGTTTATGATCGTATTCGAATCTAGCCGTAAGCAGTAAAATCACTTGGGGGCTTCCTGTTCAAACATGGGTCGTATTCGAACCAAGGAGAACATAGCTGTCGATACCCATTTCATTGGCCAAGCGCCGAGCTCATTGGGAGGTTACCTTTGGTCATATTTGAATCATAGTTTAACCCCTCTGAGAACCGACGTGGATCGTATTCGAATCAGCGTCGTTAAACAATTCTTAAAATCACTTGGGGGCTTCCTGTTCAAACATGGGTCGTATTCGAACCAAAGAGAACATAGCTGTCGGTACCCTCTTGATTGGCATCGCCACACCCACTGGGGACTATATGATCGTATCCGAATCTTAGCTTAACCCCTTTGGGCCGGGTCTCTGGTCATATTCGAACCGGAAGCCCCTAAGTTCTTCTGCTTTATCACAAGTTTACTCTGATTATGTCAAGATGTGTACGGCCGGGTCTCACTTTGCCGACTTAACTTTGGTTTACAGTGTTAGTTGAACACCATGGGTGTTATTAAGACAAGTAAATCGGAGTTAAGATACCAACCTTGTTACCCGGGTTATCTAAACCGGAAGTATGCTTACAGGCCGCTAAGTGTGTTATTACGGCTATGTTAAGGATATAATTGAGGACCAGTCTTTTTTGATTCATATTCCAGGTTATCTATCCAAAACACCTGATTCTCAGGGCGGTAAGCCGCCTCGAGACTTGTGATTTGCCTTTCTATGCAGGTTACCTAAAGGCACCTCTTTGAGGTTGAGAAAAACAAAGGGATGATTATGACCCGGAGAAACATCAAAGAGACAACTTCAAAAGACCTTGGCATTCAATACGTGCACGATGGCACGGCAGAGATAAACTGTTGCACCTACTCTATTACAAAACTTATCAAGTCTAAAAAGGGTGGAGCATTGTTTGGTAAACCGCCAGCCGAGTTACGATGTCCGCTGAGTTGAAGTCTCCGGCTCGTTCCTATCCTCTCCTCCGGCTAATCCCAAGACCTGGAAGGTTGATGACTTCCAGTCGATGCCGCTGAGAGCTTCGAATTGGGCTTCCTCGTCAATTAACCCGGCCGGGTCAATCTCGGGGCGAAAGTGTGCTGACGAGCCGGCGGGATCAAGTTGAGGGCTTCATAGCGAGGGGTTGGAATCCTCTGATTCTCCGCATCATAACCCAGCTGGTACTTGGTCAAATCTGTGTCGTTCCCGATAAGGGTGGCCACCGGGCGTACCGCCTTCACGCAAGCCGCGAAGTCCTTCTGATCGAAAGCTGAGCCGTCTTCCTTCAGGCTTGGATAGCCAAGGGCGATGTCCGCCGGGTCTAACTCCGGCAGGAATGCCTTGGCCCGGCTCAGCGCGGCGATCGCTCCGGCCCTCGCAGAGGCCCGTCGCAGCTCTTGGATCCGCTGAGGCAGAATGGCGAGCCGGCGCAGGACTTCTGCCAGGTGAGTCGGCACCTCGTTGGATAGGGCCACCACAACTAAGGCACGCTGTGACCCGGTGTAGAGCTGCTCCACCAGGGTATACACGGCCTTTAGCTTGGTGACCACGCTCTGGTTGAGGTTGGCACTTCTAGGACCTGTTTAACAGAATCAGATAAGCCGGCAACAAGGATGAATCATGAGATATAAACATTCTAAACTTGATGAAAGCCGGTGAGGCGACTTACCGAAGATGGCGGCCACCATTTGGGAAACCTGGCGCTTTAGGCCGGAGAGCTCGGCGGTCTTCTCAGAGAGAGCCTTCTCCGCCTGTTCCGCCCGGGTCACCAGTGTGGCCTTCTCTTTGGCCCAGGCTTTCCGCTCAGCATCAAATTCTGTCTTCAGCTTCTCTTGAGTGGCGATGCTAGATACAAACTTGGCGTTTGCCTTCCGGGTCTTCATCTCCTGCGTCTTCAGCCGGCTCTTGAGATCCGCAAGGTCCGCCTCTAGCTTCTTGCCAACAGCCTGCATACATTTCCGGGTTATTAACAGTCATTATATAAGTCCCAAGCATTTTCCAAGCAAAGACACTTGGCACTTGGGGGCTAATGCATATTGAACGTATCTATCTACATACTGCCGGCTCAATTGAGTAAGCCGGAACCTATGTCTACAACATATTCACTCATAAGTCGTCGACTTGGGGGCTATCATGGCAAAGGTAACTATGCAGTAAGTAAGAGGACAGCAGAATGATACCTCAGATTTTTGCTGGATCTGGTTCACCATGGCGACCTCTGCGTCCCGGCTCTTGTGCACTTGGCTGATGTAGCCAGAGACGAGCTCTCCAATGCTCAAGTTGGTGTAGTCGGAGAGGTCCAGGTTCACCCGGTGGGGCGGCAGCAACTCCCCCTTAGCGGAGCACTTGGCCAGCACGGTAGGTCTCCCCGGCTCAACGAACTCCGTCCGGGTGATTACCACGTCCGGGTCGTCTGCTGGTGGAGCTGAGCCGGAGGCCTCCGGGTTAATAGAAGCTTTGGTCGTTGCCTTGGTAGTCGGGGCAGTGGCCTCAGGTGCCGTGTCCATTGGAGTGGTGGCTTCGGGGGCGGAGGCAGCTGACGGTTCTTGAGCCGTCACCTCCGGTTCAGGCAAATCCGGCACTCCGACTGACTTGGTCTTCTTCGCTCTTTTGGTGAGCTTTGCCTGGGCGCTGAAAGGACAGAAACGTTAAGCACAAAAAGAGTAAGTACAGAAAAATATAATATGAGATGGTTGTCATTACCCGGGCGCGGTCTTGAAAGTCGGAAGACTCGACTGCATAGAGTCACCCGAAGAGGGGGAGGTCTCCTGATAATTGGAGTCAGAGGAATTGAGTGGCTGACGGATAACACCCGTCAATGGATGAAAAGGGTACAAGTGGGAAATAACCTCAGTTCGGCGCTTCCTTGTTGCGTCGGGTAACCCGGCGGAGAGGTCGGTGTCCTTGTTGGTCCGGGTATGACGCCGGCTTTCATGAACCTGTCGCTTCAAAATTGAGGGTCTTGATAAGCTAAAGGATGTGAAAAGCTTACTTTCCGGGTTACCCTTCGGACTTTCAGCCGTGGCAAGGGCTCCGAGTCGGAGGAAAGTGACATTACCTCTTCAACCACCGGGTTACTGGCGCCGGTGTCATCCTGTCAATGAGCAAGTATTGATAAGGCGGACAGCAAACAAACAGTGAATATAGCAAGGACTTAAAAGACTCAGGGGTTACCTCTGACTCGGAGCTGTCGCTTAATTGCATCAGCTCGGAGGCAGTAGGCCTGCTCCCTTTCTTGCGAGGGGCGGTTTTCTTGGCGGCTTTCTTCGCCTTCCTGGCCTTCTTGGCCGCCTCATGGTCATATTTGACCCGCCAGAACTTATCATCAGCCTGAAAAATACAATGATGAATTCTTCAAACGGTTCAGATGAAGGTTACATGCAGAAGTAGATAAAAAGTTAAAGTCGGCGGCTTACCGCTGGGACTGGTTGGTCTTGAAGAGGGGAGCTAACCCGGTCCTTCCGCAGTCTGCCAGGCTCTCGTTTAACAGAGCCTTGGTCATCTCCTCTGCAACGTCTTCTGGAAGATCATTGCGGCTGTGTCTCTGAGGGTCATCCTTTCATCCTGTGTACTCACACATTAAGCCGGGGCGGCGGCTCAATGGGATCACCCGCCATGAGATCCAGACCCGGACCAGGTCGATTCCGTTCAGACCATTGCCTAGGAGAGCCTTGATCTTGTTGATAGTGGGGAGCAGAGGCTGGCGCTCCGCTTGAGTCAGCTTGTCCGACAGCGGGTGAGTCGTCTCCAGACGTTTTGGGCGAAAGCCGGGCAGCGGGCTTTCATCAGCCGGGGACGTATCTTGGCAGTAGAACCAAGTCATGTTCCAGTCCTTTGGGTGGCTCGGCGGCTCTGCGTAAGGGAAAAGGCAGTCCCTACGCCGCTGGATGGAGATACCACCTAATTCCAGACTTGGCCTATTGGCGCACTCATTCTGACGGTTTAAATAAAAAAGCTCTCTGAAGAGCAGCAAACTAGGTTCTTCTCCAAGGTAAACCTCGCAGAAGACTTGAAAATTGCAGATGTTGGACACTGAGTTGGGTCCTATATCTTGAGGCCGCAAGTCGAAGAAGTTGAGCACGTCCCTAAAAAACTTTGAGCCGGGCGGTGCGAAGCCCCGGCTCATGTGATCCGCAAAAATCACTACCTCCCCATCCTTTGGCTGTGGCCTCTCTTCTGACGGGTCAGGGGCATGGTAGGACATGATGTCTTTCTTGGGCAGATATCCTGACTTAACAAAATCAGCTAGGGTCTCGTTGGTCACATTGGACCTCATCCAGTTGCAAGTAATGGGAGCTTTGGGAGGCATGGTGAAAGTCGGCAGTCTATGACAAAAAGGAAAAACGTCCGGGTTAATTATAAGCCGGAGGAGATCTACAGTTCAAAACTAAGGTGGCGGCTTATGAAGGGGACTAATGGTATATACTCAGGTACATTGGGTTATTTAAGCCGCAGGGGCATTCAGAATAAATTGATTATCTATGGCCTTATCACAGCTAAGCCGGAGGATTCTACGAAGCATGGTTTTCTTTAAGTCGGAAGGGTCTATGGCGCGTGGTTTCTTTAAACCGGAAATGTAAACCGCCGAGGCTCAAGGATTGCAGTTTTTTTTACTAAGTACGGTAAAACAGGTTTCACACATCGCAGTAAAACTTTTGGATCAAAATGGTCGGGTGAAATGAAAAATTTCTAGACCTAGAAACAGACGAGCGGATGTTCTTGAGCTCGAACGAAGCCGTTATGCAGTGGAAAGAGACCTACTGGCATTTGAAATAAGTGCCAAACAGCCACCGCACTAATTCTATGCAGATCTAAGATCAAACAAGGGCAGTAACTATGAGAACTACCGAAGCTTGCGGACAATGGCGACGAACACGAAGAACGTGGGCAAATCCTACGGTAGATCTACTCTACAGGTCAAGTAGGACTTACCGGAGCTGAAAAGGTGCGGGGGTCGCCGCCGTTTGTCTGGTCCGAGTCAGGGTGATGCAGCGGCCAAGGTTGAAGAAGACCGGAGGCGAGGTGACGGCGGCGGAGTGCGAGCTCAGGCAGAGAGGCAGTGGCGCGAGGAGGAAGAAGGGTGGCAGAGAAGCCCGTCGGGCCGCCTATTTATAAGGCGAGCTCGTAAAGCGGGCGCGAGAATCAAGGAGACCGTGGCGTGGTTTTCTCCCCCCACAACGCCTCGATTTTTGGGATGACAGTAAAAGCAAAGATCCGTTGCGGATCTGGTGGAGTAAAAAACGGGCTTAATGGAAGATGACGTCACGGCGGATTATCCGGAGTCCAGAGGATGACGTCACGCCGGGTTATGGCCTTCACATAAATGGTAAGCCGGAGATTTTTTCTATCGAAAGAATTGAAGATTGACACGAGCCGGCTCAAATCAATCTGGGGCCTAATGCTGAGGATATAGACCTTAGAGTCACCCGCCAGGAGGGGCCGGGTTACTCTAGTGGTCATTACCAGAAGCTCGGGGCCAAGCTTGAAGACGATGGGCCAGAGATGGGCTTAAGACCCGGATATGACTTAAGGCCCAGAGTTACAATCATTATTATGGTAGAGCTTGTAGTGTAAGGCAAGTATAGTTGAGAGTCCGAGCCGGACACTCTTATGAGCCGGCCGGGACTCTGAGGGCTGCTGGGCGTCAGCCTCCCTATATAAAGGGACGACCCGGCAGCGGTTTGGGGACAAGAACAATCTCATCGAAAGCCAGGCATAACAGTTTAGCTCCCTGGTGATCGTAACCCTAATCAATACCACCTCAACTGGACATAGGCTTTTACCTTCACCGTAAGGGGCCGAACCAGTATAATCCTCGTGTTCCTTGTCCCGCATTAACCCCTTCAAGCTTCCTAGTTGCGATGGCTCCACGACTAAGTCCTAGCTCGAGGACATCTGCCTTGACAATTCCACGACAGTCTTCATTTGAAACAATGCAGAATAGTTTCGCAACTCACGCCACCTGGAACACCACAGCGTAATGGTGTGTCCAAACATCGTAATCGTACTTTACTAGATATGGTGCGATCTATGTTGTCTCTTACTGATCTACGGCTGTCATTTTGGAGTTATGCTTTAGAGACGGCTGCATTCACGTTAAATAGGGCACCATCTCAATCCGTTGAGATGACGCCTTATGAACTGTGGTTTGGCAAGAAACCAAAGTTCTCGTTTCTTAAAGTTTGGGGCTGCGATGCTTATGTGAAAAAGCTTCAACCTGATAAGCTCGAACCCAAATCAGAGAAATGTCTCTTCATAGGATACCCAAAGGAGACTGTTGGGTACACCTTCTATCACAGATCCGAAGGCAAGACATTCGTTGCTAAGAATGGATCCTTTCTAGAGAAGGAGTTTCTCTCGAAAGAAGTGAGTGGGAGGAAAGTAGAACTTGATGAGGTAACTGTACCTGCTCCATTATCGGAAAGTAGTTCATCAAAGAAATATGTTCCTGTGACTCCTACACCAATAAGTGAGGAAGCTAATGATGATGATCATGTAACTTCAGATCAAGTTATTACTGAACCTCGTAGGTCAACCAGAGTAAGATCCGCACCAGAGTGGTACGGTAATCCTGCTCTGGAAGTCATGTTACTTGACCATGACGAACCTACGAACTATGAGGAAGCGATGATGAGCCCAGATTCCGCAAAATGGCTTGAGGCCATGAAATTTGAGATGGGATCCATGTATGAGAACAAAGCATGGACTTTGGTTGACTTGCCCGATGATCGGCACGCCATAGAGAATAAATGGATCTCGAAGAAGAAGACTGACGCTGACGGTAATGTTAGTGTCTACAAAGCTCGACTTGTTGCAAAAGGTTTTTGAAAAGTTCAAGGAGTTGACTACGATGAGACTTTCTCACCCGTAGCGATGCTGAAGTCCGTCCGAATCATGTTAGCAATTGCCGCATTTTATGATTATGAAATTTGGCAAATGGATGTAAAGGCTGCACTGCTGAATGGATTTCTAGAAGAAGAGTTGTATATGATGCAACCTGAAGGTTTTATCGATCCAAAGGATGCTAACAAAGTGTGTAAGCTCTAGCGATCCATCTATGGACTGGTGCAAGCATCTCGGAGTTGGAATAAACGTTTTGATAGTGTGATCAAAGCATATGGTTTTATACAGACTTTTGGAGAAGCCTGTATTTACAAGAAAGTGAGTGGGAGCTCTGTAGCACTTCTAATATTATATGTGGATGACATATTGTTGATTGGAAATGATATAGAATTTCTGGATAGCATAAAAGGATACTTGAATAAGAGTTTTTCAATGAAAGACCTCGGTGAAGCTGCTTATATATTGGGCATCAAGATCTATAGAGATAGATCAAGATGCCTAATTGGACTTTCACAAAGTACATACCTTGATAAAGTTTTTAAGAAGTTCAAAATGGATCAAGCAAAGAAAGGGTTCTTGCCTGTGTTAAAGGTGTGAAGTTGAGTCAGACTCAATGCCCGACCACTGCAGAAGATAGAGAGAAAATGAAAGATGTTCCCTATGCTTCAGCCATAGGCTCTATCATGTATGCAATGCTATGTACCAGACCTGATGTGTGCCTTGCTATTAGTTTAGCAAGGAGGTACCAAAGTAATCCAGGAGTGGATCACTGGACAGCGGTCAAGAACATCCTGAAATACCTGAAAAGGACTAAGGATATGTTTCTCATTTATGGAGGTGACAAAGAGCTCGTCGTAAATGGTTACGTCGATGCAAGCTTTGACACTGATCCGGATGACTCTAAGTCACAAACCAGATATGTATTTATATTGAACGGTGGAGCTGTCAGTTGGTGCAGTTCTAAGCAAAGCGTCGTGGCGGGATCTACGTGTGAAGTGGAATACATAGCTGCTTCGGAAGCAGCAAATGAAGGAGTCTGGATGAAGGAGTTCATATCCGATCTAGGTGTCATACCTAGTGCATCGAGTCCAATGAAAATCTTTTGTGACAATACTGGTGCAATTGCCTTGGCAAAGGAATCCAGATTTCACAAGAGAACCAAGCACATCAAGAGACGCTTCAATTCCATCCGCGACCAAGTCAAGGAGGGAGACATAGAGATTTGCAAGATACATACGGATCTGAATGTTGCAGACCCGTTGACTAAGCCTCTCTCACGAGCAAAACATGATCAGCACCAACACTCCATGGGTGTTAGAATCATTACTGTGTAATCTAGATTATTGACTCCAGTGCAAGTGAGAGACTGAAGGAAATATGCCCTAGAGGCAATAATAAAGTTGTTATTTATATTTCCTTATATCATTATAAATGTTTATTATTCATGCTAGAATTGTATTAAACGGGAAACTTAGTGCATGTGTGAATGTATAGACAAACAGAGCGTCACTAGTATGCCTCTACTTGACTAGCTCGTTGAATCGAAGATGGTTAATTTTCCTAGCCATAGACATGAGTTGTCATTTGATTAACGGGATCACATCATTAGAGAATGATGTGATTGACTTGACCCATTCCGTTAGCTTAGCATACGATCGTTTAGTATATTGCTATTGCTTTCTTCATGACTTATACATGTTCCTATGACTATGAGATTATGCAACTCCCGAGTACCGGAGGAACACTTTGTGTGCTACCAAACGTCACAACGTAACTGGGTGATTATAAAGGTGCTCTACAGGTGTCTCCGATGGTACTTGTTGAGTTGGCATAGATTGAGATTAGGATTTGTCACTCCAATTGTCGGAGAGGTATCTCTGGGCCCTCTCGGTAATGCACATCACTATAAGCCTTGCAAGCAATGAAACTAATGAGTTAGTTGCGGGATGATGTATTACTGAATGAGTAAAGAGACTTGCCGATAGCGAGATTGAACTAGGTATTGAGATACCGACAATCGAATCTCGGGCAAGTAACATACCGATGACAAAGGGAACAACATATGTTGTTATGCGGTTTGACCGATAAAGATCTTCGTAGAATATGTAGGAGCCAAAATGAGCATCCAGGTTCCGCTATTGGTTATTGACTGGAGACGTGTCTCGGTCATGTCTACATAGTTCTCGAACCCGTAGGGTCCGCACGCTTAACGTTCGGTGACGATCGGTAATATGAGTTTATGTGTTTTGATGAACCGAAGGTAGTTCGGAGTCCCGGATATGATCACGGACATGACGAGGAGTCTCGAAATGGTCGAGACATAAAGATCGATATACTGGATGACTATGTTTGGACTTCGGAAGGGTTCCAGGCAAGTTCGGACAAATACCGGAGTATGGGGGGGTTACCGAAACCCCCCGGGGAGTGTAATGGGCCTATTGGGCCTTAGTGGAGAAGAGGAGGGGCGGCCAGGGCAGGCCGCGCGCCCCCTCCCCCTCTAGTCCGAATTGGACAAGGAGGGGGCGGCGCCCCCCTTTCCTTCCCCCTTTCTCCTCCTTCCCTCTCTCCTACTCCTACTCTTGGAAGGGTTGGAGTCCTACTCCCGGTGGGAGTAGGACTCCCCTTGGGGCGCGCCTAGAAGGGCCGGCCTCTCCCCCTCCTCCACTCCTTTATATACGGGGGAGGGGGGCACCCCATAGATACTAAAGTTGATCAGTTGATCTTTTAGCCGTGTGCGGTGCCCCATCCACCATAATCCACCTCGGTCATATCGTAGCGGTGCTGTCGGATCACGGGTTCCGGTAAAACCCTCAAAGTTCGAACACTGGGGTGCGCGCGAAGACCTCCTCCCTACCCACCCACACCCTAGCTCTCTAAGATCTCGCGGACGAACTCGCAACACAGAAAGACACAAGATTTATACTGGTTCGGGCCACCGTTGTGGTGTAATACCCTACTCCGGTGTGGTGGTGGTGGATTGCCTCTTGGGCAGATGATGAACAGTACAAGGGGAAGAACAGCCTCCTGAGGTTGAGGTGTTCTTGTGCTTGGTGTGTGGCTAAGGGTTGGCTCTAGATCTAGTTTGCCTCCGAATGAGTTCGTCCCCTCCTACTGTCGTGGCTAGTCCTATTTATAGAGGCCCTGATCCTCTTCCCAAATATTGAGAGGGAAGGGAGCCAACAACGGCCAATTTGAAAGGGGACAACTAGTACAGCTTATCCTGACAAAAGTAGTCTTCGCCTGCAAAAGGCTCTGGAGGTGACGCCATCTTGGGCTCCATGGTGACCTCCATCTTGCCGTCCTGCTGGTCTTGGTCTCGTTGCACCGATATGGAAACCTTTGCTTGATGCCTCGGTACTCCGCGCCTGTGCTTGCCCCCTTGGCACCAAAGAGGAAACAAGGACGCTGCGCGCGCTGGCGCCCGCTGATGTCTACTACACAACCTTCTTCTTGTAGATGTTGTTGGGCCTCCAAGTGCAGGGGTTTGTAGGACAGTAGCAATTTTCCCTCAAGTGGATGACCTAAGGTTTATCAATCCGTGGGAGGCGTAGGATGAAGATGGTCTCTCTCAAACAACCCTGCAACCAAATAACAAAGAGTCTCTTGTGTCCCCAACACACCCAATACAATGGTAAATTGTATAGGTGCACTAGTTCGGCGAAGAGATGGTGATACAAGTGCAATATGGATGGTAGATATAGGTTTCTATAATCTGAAAAATATAAAAACAGCAAGGTAACAAATAATAAAAGTGAGTGTAAACGGTATTGCAATGCGTTGAAACAAGGCCTAGGGTTCATACTTTCACTAGTGCAAGTTCTCTCAACAATAATAACATAATTGGATCACATAACTATCCCTCAACATGCAACAAAGAGTCACTCCAAAGTCACTAATAGCGAAGAACAAACGAAGAGATTATGGTAGGGTACGAAACCACCTCAAAGTTATCCTTTCTATTCGATCTATTCAAGAGTCCGTAGTAAAATAACATGAAGCTATTCTTTCCGTTCAATCTATCATAGAGTTCGTACTAGAATAACACCTTAAGACACAAATCAACCAAAACCCTAATGTCACCTAGATACTCCGATGTCACCTCAAGTATCCGTGGGTATGATTATACGATATGCATCACAGAATCTCAGATTCATCTATTCAACCAACACAAAGTACTTCAAAGAGTGCCCCAAAGTTTCTACCGGAGAGTCAAGACGAAAACGTGTGCCAACCCCTATGCATAAGTTCACAAGGTGAACCCGCAAGTTGATCACCAAAACATACATCAAGTAAATCACGTGAATATCCCATTGTCACCACAGATAAGCACATGCAAGACATACATCAAGTGTTCTCAAATCCTGAAAGACTCAATCCGATAAGATAACTTCAAAGGGAAAACTCAATCCATTACAAGAGAGTAGAGGGGGAGAAACATCATAAGATCCAACTATAATAGCAAAGCTCGCGATACATCAAGATCGTATCACCTCAAGAACACGAGAGAGAAAGAGAGAGATCAAACAAATAGCTACTGGTACATACCCTCAGCACCGAGGGTGAACTACTCCCTCCTCGTCATGGAGAGCGCCGGGATGATGAAGATGGCCACCGGTGAGGGATCCCCCCTCCGGCAGGGTGCCGGAACAGGGTCCCGATTGGTTTTTGGTGGCTCCAGAGGCTTGCGGCGTCGGAACTCCCGATCTATTCTGTTCCCTGATGTTTTTAGGGTGTATGGATATATATATATAGGCGAAAGAAGTCGGTCAGGGGAGCCACGAGGGTGGGGGGGCGCGCCTCCCTGCCTCGTGGCCTCCTCGAAGCTTCCCTGATGTCTACTTCAAGTCTCCTGGATTGCTTCCGTTCCAAAAATAACTCTCCCGAAGGTTTCATTCCGTTTGGACTCCATTTGATATTCCTTTTCTTCAAAACACTGAAATAGTCAAGAAAACCGCAATTTGGGTTGGGCCCCCGGTTAATAGGTTAGTCCCAAAAATAATATAAAAGTGTTTAGTAAAGCCCATAAACATCCAAAACAGATAATATAATAGCATGAATACTTCATAAATTATAGATGCGTTGGAGACGTATCAGCATCCCCAAGCTTAATTCCTGCTCGTCCTCGAGTAGGTAAATGATAAAAGAAATATTTTATGAAATGTGAATGCTAGCAGGTGCACAAGCTTGATCAATGATAATTTCAATCACCTTTTCTAGCATCATTATATGTCATAATAGTAGCTCATATCATAAAGCTTCTCATGATCAAGTAACAAGCTATTCACGTGTTAAAGCATAGACCATAACCTTTCTGGAAAACTAACAAACTATGTTCTCAGTCATCAAACAATTGCAATTCATCTCATTTTCAGGAAGGGTCTATGTAAGAGCTTTGATTTAGCAAATTCCACATACTCAACTATCATATAGTCTTCCATGATTGCTACCACTCAAAGCATATTTTTAGAACAAATAGCATTCATCGAACACAGAGAAAGATAGGGGCTTAATGTTTCGCCTCCCAACCTTTTACCTTAAGGGTAATGTCAACAAAAATAATTCATGATCAAATATATTTGAATGGCCATATATGCTTAGATCTTTCCCCAACACATGATGCTTGCCAACTAAAGAGTAGGTTGGAATGAGAAGGAATACTGCTGACTCTTGCATAAAAGTCAAAGATAGACCCTTCGCAGAGGGAAGCAGGGATTTGCAGAGGTGCCAGAGCTCGAAGCTAAAACAGAGATGAAATTAATTTTGAGAGGTATGCTTTCATTGTCAACATAACGACCAAGAGTTCCCAATATCTGCCATACTACATACATTATAGGCGGTTCCCAAACAGAAAGGTAAAGATTTTACTCCCCCTCCACCAACAATCACACTCCACGGCTTGTCCGAAACAACGGGTGCCGTCCAACTTTCAAGAATCCTAGGGTAGTTTTGTTTAAATTAATTGCGATTTTGTTTTTGGTCTTTTGACCATAGGACTGGGCATCCCAGTTACCAGCCATTTTCTCGTGAATGATGAGCGGAGTCCACTCATCGTGAGAATAACCCACCTAGCATGGAAGATACTGACAGCCCCTAGACGCTACATGAGCGATTCGGGCATACAAAACAGATTATTATTTGGAGGTTTAGAGTTTGGCACATGCAAATTTACTTGGAACGGCAGGTAAATACCGCATATAGGTAGATATGGTGGACACTCATGGAAGGAACTTGGTTCAAGGATTTTGGATGCACAAGCAGTATTACCGCTTAGTACAGATATTTTGGCTAGCAAAGGATTCTAAATAGCAAGCACCACATGTTAGAGTATCCATAACAACATAACTTCTATACAAATATACCCAAGCATAACTCATTATGTTGTCTTCCTTGTCCAACTTCAACTAATTTGCTCAGGTTTGAAAATAATTAATGGGGCTCACAATCATAGAAGATGTCCAAGATAGTATATTTATATGTGAAATCTCTCTTCCTTCAATATTCTTTCATGAATTGTTCAAGTGACCAATACAATGTTTGCTAACCTTCAAAAAATTTACCACCTCTACTTCTTATATGTGAAGGTATTACTCCCCAGGGGAAAGGCATATGAAACATATATAATTTCAGATTTATGACATTCAAATCATTCAACCATTTACTCATAGGATATAAGTGAGGCACACGAGTAAATGGCAAACTACTCCAAAAGGATATAAGTGAAGATCAATGAGTAGTTAAATAATTACGTAGCTATGTGAAGACTCTCTCCCATTTTAAGAATTTCAGATCTTGATACTTTATTCAAACAGCAAGCAAAACAAAATAAAATTACATCTAAGAATAGCAAACATCATGTGAAGAAGCAAAAACTTAGGATCAACCGATACTAACCGATAGTTGTCGAAGAAGAAAGGTGGGATGCCAACCGGGGCATCCCCAAGCTTGAGCTTTTGTGTCTCCTTAATTCCTCTCATATCACGGTCCCCCTAAATCTCAAAAGCTTCATCCACACAGAACTCAACAAGGACTCGTGAGATAAGTTAGTATAAACCAATGCAGAAACCTTATCATGTTCTACTGTAGCAAATCACTAAAATTATTATTCAACATTGCATACTAAATGCCTCTGCATATTTAATAGTCCTATCCTCTAATAGAATCATTAAACAAGCAAACATATGCAAACAATGCAAACATAACAGCAATCTGCCTAAACAAGACAGTCTGTAAAGAATGCAGCAAGATCCATACTTCCCCAGCTCCAACAATTATGAAAGAAAATTCCCACTGTAGTAAATTTATCAGAGCTTATTATGCAAAAGGTTTCAACATTTTATCATTTTCTTACTTTCTAGGGAATTTTTGCAACAGCAGTAAACTTTCTGTTTTGAAACAGCAACATGTATACTTGCAAAATAAGCATGGTAAAGGCTATCCTTGACATTTTTATTGAAAATATAGATTCAAAAAATAATTATAAATAACAGCAAGCAAAACTAACAAAAAAATGACGCTCCAAGCAAAACACATATCATGTGGTGAATAAAAATATAGCTCCAAGTAAAGTTACCGATGAACGAAGACGAAAGAGGGGATGCCATCCGGGGCATCCCCAAGCTTAGGCTCTTGGTTGTCCTTGAATATTACCTTGGGGTGCCTTGGGAATCCCCAAGCTTAGGCTCTTGCCACTCCTTATTCCATAGTCCATCGAATCTTTACCCAAAACTTGAAAACTTCACAACACAAAACTCAACAGAAAACTCGTAAGGTCCGTTAGTATAAGAAAATAAAACCACCACTTAGGTACTGTTGTGAACTTATTCTAAACTCATGTTGGTGTAATATCTACTGTATTCCAACTTCTCTATGGTTCATACCCTCCGATACTACTCATAGATTCATCAAAATAAGCAAACAACACATGGAAAACAGAATCTGTCAAAAACAGAACAGTCTGTAGTAATCTGCATCAAACGCAAACTTCTGGAACTCAGAAAAATCTGCCAAAATAGTAAGACCTAGATAATTTGATTATTGATATACTGCAATTGGAATCAGTATTTTATCACTTTCTGGTGATTTTTAACAATTGTTTTTGTGAGCAGAAAGTTTCTGTCTTTTTCAGCAAGATCAAATAATTATAATCCAAGAAGATCCTATAGGTCTTACTTGGCACAAACACTAATTAAAACATAAAACCACATCTAAACACAGGCTAGATGATTTATTTATTACTAAACAGGAACAAAAAGCAAGGAACAAAAATAAAATTGGGTTGCCTCCCAACAAGCGCTAACGTTTAACGCCCCTAGCTAGGCATGATGATTTCAATGATGCTCACATAAAAGATAAGAATTGAAACATAAAAAAAGCATCATGAAGAATATGACTAGCGCATTTAAGTCTAACCCACTTCCTATGCATAGGGATTTTGTGAGCAAACAACTTATGGGAACATGAAACAACTAGCATAGGAAGGTAAAACAAGCAAACCTTCAAGATTTTCAACACATAGAGAGGAAACTTGATATTATTGCAATATGTAGAAGCATGTGATCCTCTTTCATAATAATTTTCAGTAGCATCATGAATGAATTCAACCATATAACCAGCACATAAAGCATTCTTTTCATGATCTACTTGCATAGAAATTTTACTACTCTCCACATATGCAAATTTATTCTCATCAATAGTAGTGGGAGCAAACTCAACAAAATAACTATCATGTGAAGCGTAATCCAATTGAAAATTAAAATCATGATGACAAGTTTCATGGTTATCATTATTCCTAATAGCATACAAGTCATCACAATAATCATCATAGATAGGAAGTTTGTTCTCATAATCAATTGGAACCTCTTCCGAAATAGTGGATTCATCACTAAATAAAGTCATGACCTCTCCAAATCCAGTTTCATAAATATAATCATCATAAATAGGAGGCATGCTTTCATCATAATAAATATTCTCATCAAAACTTGGGGGACTAAACATATCATCTTCATCAAACATAGCATCCCCAAGCTTGTGGCTTTGCATATCATTAGCATCATGGGTATTCAATGAATTCATACTAACAACATTGCAATCATGCTCATCATTCACATATTTTGTGCCAAGCATTCTATGTAATTCTTCTTCTAGTACTTGAGCACAATTTTCCTTCCCATCATTTTCACGAAAGACATTAAAAAGATGAAGCATATGAGGCACCCTGAATTCCATATTTTTTGTAGTTTTCTTTTATAAACTAAACTAGTGATAAAACAAGAAACTAAAAGATTCGATTGCAAGATCTAAAGATATACCTTCAAGCACTCACCTCCCCGGCAACGGCGCCAGAAAAGAGCTTGATGTCTACTACAAAACCTTCTTCTTGTAGACGTTGTTGGGCCTCCAAGTGCAGAGGTTTGTAGGACAGTAGCAATTTTCCCTCAAGTGGATGACCTAAGGTTTATCAATCCGTGGGAGGTGTAGGATGAAGATGGTCTGTCTCAAACAACCATGCAACTAAATAACAAAGAGTCTCTTGTGTCCCCAACACACCCAATACAATGGTAAATTGTATAGGTGCACTAGTTTGGCAAAGAGATGGTGATACAAGTGCAATATGGTTGGTAGATATAGGTTTTTGTAATCTGAAAATACAAAAACAGCAAGGTAACAAATAATAAAAGTGAGCGTAAACGGTATTGCAATGCGTTGAAACAAGGCCTAGGGTTCATACTTTCACTAGTGCAAGTTCTCTCAACGATAATAACATAATTGGATCACATAACTACCCCTCAACATGCAACAAAGAGTCACTCCAAAGTCACTAATAGCGAAGAACAAACGAAGAGATTATGGTAGGGTACGAAACCACCTCAAAGTTATCCTTTCTGATCAATCTATTCAAGAGTCCGTAGTAAAATAACACGAAGCTATTCTTTCCGTTCAATCTATCATAGAGTTCATACTAGAATAACACCTTAAGACACAAATCAACCAAAACCCTAATGTCACCTAGATACTCCAATGTCACCTCAAGTATCCGTGGGTATGATTATACGATATGCATCACACAATCTCACATTCATCTATTCAACCAACACAAAGTACTTCAAAGAGTGCCCCAAAGTTTCTACCGGAGAGTCAAGATGAAAACGTGTGCCAACCCCTATGCATAAGTTCACAAGGTGAACCCGCAAGTTGATCACCAAAACATACATCAAGTGAATCACGTGAATATCCCATTGTCACCATAGATAAGCACATGCAAGACATACATCAAGTGTTCTCAAATCCTTAAAGACTCAATCCAATAAGATAACTTCAAAGGGAAAACTCAATCCATTACAAGAGAGTAGAGGGGGAGGAACATCATAAGATCCAACTATAATAGCAAAGCTCGCAATACATCAAGATCGTACCACCTCAAGAACACGAGAGAGAGAGAGATCAAACACATAGCTACTGGTACATACCCTCAGCACCGAGGGTGAACTACTCTCTCCTCGTCATGGAGAGCGTCGGGATGATGAAGATGGCCACCGGTGAGGGATCCCCCCTCCGGAAGGGTGCCGGAACAGGGTCCCGATTGGTTTTTGGTGGCTCCAAAGGCTTGCGGCGGAGGAACTCCCGATCTATTCTGTTCCCTGATGTTTTTAGGGTGTATGGATATATATATATATATATATATATATATAGGCGAAAGAAGTCGGTCAGGGGAGCCACGAGGGGCCCACGAGGGTGGGGGCAGGCGCGCCTCCCTGCCTCGTGGCCTCCTTGAAGCTTCCCTGGCATCTACTCCAAGTCTCCTGGATTGCTTCCGTTCCAAAAATAACTCTCCCGAAGGTTTCATTCCGTTTCGACTCCGTTTGATATTCCTTTTCTTTGAAACACTGAAATAGGCAAGAAAACAGCAATTTGGGTTGGGCCTCCGGTTAATAGGTTAGTCCCAAAAATAATATAAAAGTGTTTAGTAAAGCCCATAAACATCGAAAACAGATAATATAATAGAATGAATACTTCATAAATTATAGATATGTTGGAGACGTATCACCCGCCTGGCGCCCGCCTGGTCTCGATCGTCGTGGCTTACGCCACGAGGACCTCGCGAGGTTTGCCTTGCCTTGATCTCTCCGCCCCTCGTGAGCCTGCCTGGCGAGGCCGCTCCCGAGGATGTCTTGTGTCATCCGCCTCGCGAGGCTTGGCCCCTCGTGAGGGTCTTGAATGCCTTGTCGATGAAGATGGGCTGTACGGGCCTGCTAGCTCAGCCACGCCATGGGCCGCAGGCAGGCAAGTCTGGGGACCCCCGTTCCCCAAACGCCGACAGTAGCCCCCGGGACCAAGGCGTGCTCGGGCTTGGCTTCGGGGCGAAGCCAAAGGTCAAGCGCGCAGTGCCGCGGGCCCCAAAAGCCTGCGACCTCGGTTGACGCGTGGCGGTTGATTGGACATGGGCATCTCCGCTTCCCCACGCTGCCTCGGCAACTGCCCGACTTGACAAAAAGGCTGGCGCAGACAGTGCTTGCCTTCATTGCTTCTTCCTCGCCTTGCTCCAGATCCCCTTTCTCGCTCCTTGCTGCCGGAACTTCCAGATCCGCTCCAACCTCGCTCCGCGTCTGCGACCAATGGCGCCGCTTAAGGTCAAGTCCTCCTCAGCGCCGGCTTGGTTCGAGCCAGCCCTTGATGTGCCCAACGTCACGGAGAAGAACCTAGCCACCACGCACTTGCTGACGGCGGGGGAGAGCAATGAGAGGGGGAAGACGGAGCTCCGGCTTGCCTTCGACACGCCGGAGCCTGAGGGAAGCACCTTCTTCCCTTTCTTCATGAGCAGCATCGCCGCTGGGTTGGTTCCCCCCTTTTCTGATTTCTTTTTCGAGGTCCTTGACCACTTCGGGCTGCAGGCGCTGCATCTCCATCCCAACTCCATTCTTCTCTTGTCTATCTTCGCCTACTATTGCAAGGCGTACCTGCGCGTGATGACGTCCATGGCACTGCTGCGCCACTTCTTCTTCCTCCGCGTCACCGGCGGCCATATCTCCGGGTGCGCCGACTTCATCGCGGCCGGCTGCCCAACTCGATCTCGAACACCAGGAAGAGGGTTGACAACATCAGGGCCAAATGGGTCATGATGAGTGCCAAGTGCGTCCATCCATGCTTGGAACTGCCGACGGAGGCGCCCCAGTTTGACAAGGGGTGGTCTCGTGTAGAGCTCACGGACGAACGGGCGTCGTCGGTGTTGGAGCAGATGAAGACCGATTTGGAGCCGGGCAATGCGAAGGCGGCCAAAGTGACGGGGGCCATGCTCCTGAGGGAATTCTTGACGCTGCGCGTTGCTCCACTTCAGGCGCGCACGCGCCCTTTGTGGAAGCTTGGAGATGAAGAAGACAAGATTCGTCTGAGCCCGGTGGCCCTGCCTGATGACGAGCTGACTGCAGTTCTGCGGCTCTTGGTTGGGAATAACCAAGAGTACCCGCCGAGTGCCTTTGTTCCACCGCAAGGACTGGGAGCAATTCGTTGCCTCCAGGCCGACCTTTGATGCGCGTGGGCTGGTGCCGCCAGTGCTCACTGGGGCCTCTGCAACGTCGAAGCCGGTGGAGGTGTCTTCTGACGAGTCCCGCGGGGAGGAAGAGGGGGAGGAGGACTCGGAGGAGACCCCCGAGGAGATGGGGGAGAGCTCCCCCTTTAGCAAGGCCGACATCCTCCGCGCTCTGCCAGACGACGCCGAGGTCGACGCCCGCCAGGAGGAGAGGGAGCTAACCCTCATCCCGATAAGGGGTAGATCGTCGCTGGTTTCTCGAGATGCTGCCTCTGTCTTGACACCGCCTGGGGCCGGCTCTGGCCCTTCTGCTGCGCCGTCTTCTGCCCCCGGAGCCCATGTGCCCACTCCTCAGGCCCCAATGCTTTCGGGTTTCAGGCTCCCCAAGCGGAAGGTGACTATGTCCCGGTGGATCAGTAAGTTCTTCGAGCTTCGTCTTGTTCCTGCTTGTACTTGCTATTTTCTGACATTCGCCCTTGGTTGATCAGGCCGGTGTCTTCAGCGAAGAAGAGGAAGGAGGATGCCGCGGCCGTGCCCCCCTCTGCGGAGAAGAGAGGCGACAGCACTCGCACCTCCCCAGCCCGGTCGTCCTCGCGAGGCCAAGAGGAGCATCATCAGGAGGAATCAGCCCCCGTGGCCCCGCTGGCTCCGGTAGTGCCAGCACCCGGCTCGGCTGATGAGGTCCCAAGGGCTCCGGAGCCCTCGATCTTCCAGGCTCTCGTAACGACATAGCTTCCTCCTCGTGCTGCGCCTCTGGCCCCAAATTCTTCTGCTTCCTCCACAGTCTTGGAGCATGTCTTCTCGGGGATGGCCAAGCTGTGGGAAGACCTCCTAGGCGCGGACCTGCACGTAGTGGCCGGGCGCCTGGAGCTGGCCTCGGGCTGGCTTCACTCCGACTCGGCAGTTCGAGCATCGCTGAGCCAGGCCGCGGCGGCCTCTGAGAAGGAGAAGCAGGCCGCCACCAGAGATGCGGCCGATCACGAGGCGGCGCTGAAGGACGCCGAGGCCGCCCGCGACCGCTGCCGAGAGCTAGAGGGCGAGCCGAAGAGGCTGCGCGATGAGCGCGCGAAAGAAGCACGTGACCGCGAAGCGAAGGAGGAGGATATGAAGGCTCGGTTGGACACCATCAAGGGCCGCAACACTGAGCTGGGGGAGCTGACGAAGGCGTAGGCCGTGGAGCGCAGTCGACTGGAGGAGTTGGAGCAGAAGGCGAAGGCGAGGGAGGCAGAGCTCGACGCCAAGGCGAAGGTCCTGGCCGAAGACCGCGTGGCCTTCTCGCTTCTTGAGAAGAGGTCCAGCGTGGTGCTGAAGTCATTGTACGAGAAGGGCCTGGAGAAGCCGCTGACTACCGACGAGGATGGCCCTGCTCAGCTGCTTCCCCACTTGGTGAAGGCGCTTGAGGAAGTCGTGGAGGGCATCGGTCCCATGGCTGAGGCAGAGGCTCGTGTCCTTTCTTCAGCTGCGCTGACGCGTGTCTTCAGCCATCTGTATCTTCGCGACCCCAATGCTCGTCTCGACGAGCTTCTGGAGCCTGTAGCTGATGAACATTGTGTGGCCGCCGCAGCAGCCGTGAAAGGTCAGGTGGAGGCCCTGCTGAAGAAGTTTCACGGCTTCGTCCTCGCGCCCTCGACCGGCGATGCTGCCGATCCTACGGCTGGCGGTGTGGGTGAAGGCGACGCTACCAAGGGAGGAGCACCTTCTGCAGGCGATGGCGGTGTCCAGGGGTGACCTGCGGCTGCTTTCCTGTTTCATTCCTGCAATATGCATCAGGCCTCATGGAGGCGTTAAACTTTCATTGGATATTGTGAGAACAATATGTCTTGTAATATTTGCTTCCAGATTTTGCGATTTTCTTCCTATTTGCTTTGTGTTCTCCGTTGGCAGAGCCCAGCCCCGCGCATACCTCAACCGCCGTTGGGCCGATCGGAGACCAGGATGGACCAAGGAGTGAGGGGCTACATGACCAGTTAGGCTCTTGAGTCGCGATGCTCAGGAGTCCCCCTTGACGCGCAAACAGCTTATAGGGAGGATACGCGAGGATAGGTTGACGTTCTACATCGGTAGATCCCGGCCCCGCGCATACCTCAACCGCCACTGGGCCGACCGGAGACCAGGACGGACCAAGGAGTGAGGGGCTCTGTGACCAGTTAGGCTCCTGAGTCACGATGCTCAGGAGTCCCCCTTGACGTGAAAACAATCTCTATACCTTTGCCCTCGCCGAGGCCCGGCTCGGGAGGGGCGTGCGACGACCAGGTCCGGGAGACCTGGTTGGGTGGCGTATGCTTGGGCGTGACCCGAGTGCAGCCCCCATGCCCAGCCCCCTCGCGCGGCTCTCCCGAGGGGAGGCGTTGCGGTGAGGCCGGACGTTGAGCTCTGGGGCTCCCTGAGGTTGGTACGACCGTGAAGCCGCCCTCAGTTGTTTATCACCAGCGCGGAGCATAGTGCTTCCGCTTGTGCACGGGCATAGCCACTCCTCGGCAGTGTCGATGGCCAGCGCGGAGCATGGTGCTTCCACTTGTGCGTGGGAGGGGGCTCCCTCTATGGAGAGCCCCCGGGGCGTGTACAGCCCCGCCCTGACACGTGGCTTGCACGGCAGGGCTAGACGAGGTGTATCTGGGCACTCGTGAGCCAGCGCTGGACTCACGAGGCCCTAGCTCAAGGCGGGTTGCGTCTGGTCTTGGTTCTTGTTCGCTGTGCTGGTCCTGCGAGGTGGTCAGACAACCTGCGCCGAACGAATCTCCTGAGGTTATTGCGTGAGAAAGCCAATAACCAACGGCCCCAGGAGGTGACGTAAATGGGGCCGGCCCGCCAGACAGAGCTCAGCCGTTGAATTTATCGACACTGCAGGGACGGGCCCGAGCACAGACGCCGTGCTCAACTTACTCACGCGAAGGGTCCTGAAGAAAGACGGCCGGCGCACGGTCCCCATGATGGGTGGCGATCGAGCAGGTAATAATCATAGGTAGATTAAACATGAAGGCAACAGGCTTAAGTAAATGCGAGGGAGATACATGCCACTGGGTCAGGCCCGAGCGGCTTCGGGGTTATGCAGCCCGAGGGGCGCTCCCAACAAGGTAAGCTAAAGACATAAAAAGGGATACATGCCACAGGGACGGACCCACGCGGCCTGGGAATGATGCAGCCCGTGGGGCGCTCCCAGCTAAATGAACTTGGAAAACGTCACCTGGTTCTGTTGACAAAGGAGAGTTGGGGCGGCTGAAGGTGCGCGGCGAAAGGATTGCTCCTCACGAACCACCGGGGCCCTGAGCCTCAGGAGGCTCTGGCGGCCCAGGTGGTTCCTTGAGGACCATCTCCATCTCCGTCAGGACGGCATGGTGCCTGGCCTCTTGAGCCACTAGGATGCACCGCAAGTTGCGCTGGTAGGCGGACGACACGCTCGGCAGGCCAAAGGGCATGCGAACGTAGCTGTGCGGTGGGCCCTCGCAGCGTCCCACGCGTGAAGGCCAGAAAAGCTCCTGAGAAGCGGCCCTGTTGAGCCCTGGAACGTCGATGCAGACGCGCAGCCCGACATCCTCGCCTGGATGGGAAGCTGTGCCTCATGTGCAGCGGTCGCCGCGCATGGCCCTTGCGTCTTGCAATTCCTGGGTGGTCTTGGTGATGAACTCCTGAACGGTGGGCGATCCTTGCCCTGTGCCCTCCTAAGGGAAACGTGCCGTGAAGCATGCCTCCAAGCGGTGCCCAAGCGCCTCCCTCGTGATGTGAGCAAGGTCTGATGCCCTCTAGAAGAAAGCCCCTGAGCCCTGCCTGAGAAGGGCGCCGGGCGTGCCTTCCTATGCGATGGAGGGAGGCGCCCCTGTGCGAGCGCTGATCCTAGCGAGGCTCTAGCTGCGACGCCACCCTCCTGAGGTCCTGCATGGCGCACCTGCTTCTTCTTCTTGGGGATGACCTCAGGAGGGCCCTCGCCCTTGTTGTCGGGGTCGTCGATTGCTGCAGCTTGGAAGGCACGCTCGAGGGAGCACACCGCATCTCTTTCTTCACATGGGACCGTGATGATCCCGCCGCTTCCCGGCATCTTGAGGACATTGTAGCCGTGACGGGTCACTGCCATGAACTTGGCCAGGGCTGGATACCCGAGGATGGCATTGTACGGCAGACGGATGTGCACGACGTCGAAGTCGATGTGCTCGGTGCGGTAGTTCTTGCGTTCTCCGAAGGTGACAGGGAGGCGGACCTGCCCTATCGGTGTGGTGCAACCGTCGGTCACTCCTGAGAAAGGCTTGGTAGGCTGAAGCTGGTCATATGGCACTTCGAGGTTGTCGAACGTGTCGACGGACAGGACGTTGAGCCCTGCGCCGCCATCGATGGGGGTCTTGGTAACTTGTATGTTGCTGAAGACTGGGGAGCAAAGCATCAGGAGGGCACTAGCGGAAGCTGCGCACTTGAGCTGATCTGCCGAGTTGAACGTGATGGGGCACTGGGACCACCTGAGCGGGCATGTGGCCTCGAGCTTGGGGAGGACTGCATTCACTCCACGAGCAAACTGCTTGAAGATACGCTGCGAGGCTGGGGCCTGGGCTCCGCCCAAGATGCAGGCGATAGCACGCGGCTCCTGGAAGCCCCCAGCCCCCTCGTCTTGATGGTGGTCGTCATTCCTTCTTGGCGGTGGCGGCAGCGGAGGGAGACCAGTGTTGCCTTGAGGATGATCCTCACGAGGCTGATCCCTCCAGGCGCCCTCGCGAGGCTGATCCTGCCAGT
Organism: Triticum aestivum; assembly: GCF_018294505.1. Lineage (NCBI taxonomy): Eukaryota > Viridiplantae > Streptophyta > Magnoliopsida > Poales > Poaceae > Triticum > Triticum aestivum. The sequence continues at coordinate 504,232,388 of NC_057802.1, forward strand.
GGTCCTCACGAGGCCAGTCGCGCCACTCCTGGCGTGGGCCACGGTCGTCCCAGCGTCCGCCACCGCGTCCTCCTCCTCGGCCGTAGCCTCGGTCGCCGCGCTCGGGGCGTCGACCGAAGCGTCCTTCACGAATGGCTCTGAGCTCTTGACAGTCGCTGGTGTTGTGGGTATTCAGGTTGTGGAAGGCGCAGAACGGATGGCTGCTCTTGGATGACTCTGGTTGGTCTCTGCCACGCTTGGTGTCTGGTTCCGCTGCGAGCACGACTGCTCCCTTGCGCTTCACGTCCTTGGCCTTGGCTTTCTTTTCCTCCGGGTCTGCGGCTGGGAGCTCGAGGAGGGAGAGGCGCCCCTCCTTAGCTCTTGCGCACTTGGTCGCCAGGTTGAACAACTCCAGGGACGTGCACAGCTCCTCATGGATAGCGAGCTCTTCCTTCATCTTGACGTCGCGGACGCCATCAGAGAACGCAGAGATGATGGCCTCGTCCGTCACCTTGGGGATCTTGAGGCAGACGTTGTTGAAGCGCTGGATGTACTTCTGGAGGGTCTCTCCCGGTTGCTGCTTGACGCGGTGCAGGTCACCCGCAGCCGGCGGGCGGTCGCGAGTGCCCTGGAAGTTGGTGACGAAGCGGTTGCGCATCTCGTCCTAGGAGGAGATCGAGCCCGGTGGCAGGTTCAGGAGCCAGGAGCGGGCGCCATCCTTGAGGGCCATGGGGAACCAGTTCGCCATTACTTTCTCGTCACCGTTGGCCGGTTTGATGCTCAGCTCGTAGAGCTGCAAGAACTCCGCGGGGTCAGGGGTGCCGTCGTAGCGAGGAGGCAGATCCGGCTTGAACTTGCCCGGCCAGGCGACGCTATGCAGCTTGGGGGTGAAAGCGCGGCAGCCGGCTCTTGATGTCTACTACACAACCTTCTTCTTGTAGACGTTGTTGGACCTCCAAGTGCAGAGGTTTGTAGGACAGTAGCAAATTTCCCTCAAGTGGATGACCTAAGGTTTATCAATCCGTGGGAGGCGTAGGATGAAGATGGTCTCTCTCAAGCAACCCTGCAACCAAATAACAAAGAGTCTCTTGTGTCCCCAACACACCCAATACAATGGTAAATTGTATAGGTGCACTAGTTCGGCGAAGAGATGGTGATACAAGTGCAATATGGATGGTAGATATAGGTTTTTGTAATCTGAAAATATAAAAACAGCAAGGTAACTAATGATAAAAGTGAGCACAAACGGTATTGCAATGCTAGGAAACAAGGCCTAGGGTTCATACTTTCACTAGTGCAAGTTCTCTCAACAATAATAACATAATTGGATCATATAACTATCCCTCAACATGCAACAAAGAGTCACTCCAAAGTCACTAATAGCGGAGAACAAACGAAGAGATTATGGTAGGGTACGAAACCACCTCAAAGTTATTCTTTCCGATCAATCCATTGGGCTATTCCTATAAGTGTCACAAACAGCCCTAGAGTTCGTAGTAAAATAACACCTTAAGACACACATCAACCAAAACCCTAATGTCACCTAGATACTCCAATGTCACCTCAAGTATCCGTGGGTATGATTATACGATATGCATCACACAATCTTAGATTCATCTATTCAACCAACACATAGAACCTCAAAGAGTACCCCAAAGTTTCTACCGGATAATCAAGATGAAAACGTGTGCCAACCCCTATGCATAGGTTCATGCGCGGAACCCGCAAGTAGATCACCAAAACATACATCAAGTGGATCAATAGAATAACCCATTGTCACCACGGTAATCCCACGCAAGACATACATCAAGTGTTCTCAAATCATTAAAGACTCAATCCGATAAGATAACTTCAAAGGGAAAACTCAATCCATTACAAGAGAGTAGAGGGGGAGAAACATCATAAGATCCAACTATAATAGCAAAGCTCGCGATACATCAAGATCGTGCCAAATAAAGAACACGAGAGAGAGAGAGAGATCAAACACATAGCTACTGGTACATACCCTCAGCCCAGAGGGTGAACTACTCCCTCCTCGTCATGGAGAGCGCCGGGATGATGAAGATGGCCACTGGTGAGGGATCCCCCCTCCGGCAGGGTGCCGGAACAGGGTCCCGATTGGTTTTTGGTGGCTACAGAGGCTTGCGGCGGCGGAACTCCCGATCTATTCTGTTCCCCGAAGGTTTTAGGGTGTATTGGTATATATAGGAGGAAGAAATACGTCAGGGGAGCCACGAGGGGCCCACGAGGGTGGAGGGCGCGCCCCCTGCCTCGTGCCTTCCTCGTTGATCCCCTGACGTGCACTCCAAGTCTCCCAGATTGCTTTCTTTCCAAAAATAACTTTTCCGAAGGTTTCATTCCGTTTGGACTCCGTTTGATATTCCTTTTCTGCGAAACACTGAAACAAGGGAAAAACAGAAATTGTTACTGGGCTCTGGGTCAATAGGTTAGTCCCAAAAGTAATATAAGAGTGCATAGTAAAGCCCATAAAACATCCAAGATGAATAATATAATAGCATGGAACAATCAAAAATTATAGATACGTTGGAGACGTATCAGCATCCCCAAGCTTAATTCCTGCTCGTCCTTGAGTAGGTAAATGATAAAAACAGAATTTTTGATGTGGAATGCTACTTAGCATAATTTCAATGTAATTCTTCTTAATTGTGGTATGAATATTCAGATCCGAAAGATTCAAGATAAAAGTTCATATTGACATAAAAGTAATAATACTTCAAGCATACTAACTAAGCAATTATGTCCTTTCAAAATAACATGGCCAAAGAAAGTTTATCCCTACAAAATCATATAGTTTAGTCATGCTCCATTTTCGTCACACAAGAATGCTCTCATCATGCACAACCCTGATGACAAGCCAAGCAATTGTTTCATACTTTAGTAATCTCAAACTTTTTCAACCTTCACGCAATACATGAGCGTGAGCCATGGATATAGCACTATGGGTGGAATAGAATATAATGATGGGGGTTATGTGGAGAAGACAAAAAAGGAGAAAGTCTCACATCAACGAGGCTAATCAATGAGCTATGGAGATGCCCATCGATTGATGTTAATGCAAGGAGTAGGGATTGCCATGCAACGGATGCACTAGAGCTATAAATGTATGAAAGCTCAACAAAAGAAACTAAGTGGGTGTGCATCCAACTTGCTTGCTCACGAAGACCTAGGGCATTTGAGGAAGCCCATTGTTGGAATATACAAGCCAAGTTCTATAATGAAAATTCCCACTAGTATATGAAAGTGACAAAACAAGAGACTCTCTATCATGAAGATTATGGTGCTACTTTGAAGCACAAGTGTGGTAAAAGGATAGTAACATTGTCCCTTCTCTCTTTTTCTCTCATTTTTTTGGGCCTTCTCCTTTTTTATGGCCTTTCTCCTTTTTTTATTCCTCACTTGGGACAATGCTCTAGAAAATGATGATCATCACACTTCTATTTATTTACAACTCAATGATTACAACTCGATACTAGAACAAAGTATGACTCTATATGAATGCCTCCGGCGGTGTACCGGGATATGCAATGAACCAAGAGTGACATGTATGAAAGAATTATGAATGGTGGCTTTGCCACAAATACTATGTCAACTACATGATCATGCAAAGCAATATGACAATGATGAACGTGTCATGATAAACGGAACGGTGGAAAGTTGCATGGCAATATATCTCGGAATGGCTATGGAAATGCCATAATAGGTAGGTATGGTGGCTGTTTTGAGGAAGATATAAGGAGGTTTATGTGTGAAAGAGCGTATCATATCACGGGGTTTGGATGCACCGGCGAAGTTTGCACCAACTCTCAATGTGAGAAAGGGCAATGCACGGTACCGAAGAGGCTAGCAATGATGGAAAGGTGAGAGTGCGTATAATCCATGGACTCAACATTAGTCATAAAGAACTCACATACTTATTGCAAAAATCTACAAGTCATCAAAAACCAAGCACTACGCGCATGCTCCTAGGGGGATATATTTGTAGTAAAAGACCATCGCTCGTCCCCGACCGCCACTCATAAGGAGGACAATCAAAGAACACCTCATGTTTCAAATTTGTTACATAACGTTTACCATACGTGCATGCTACAGGACTTGCAAACTTCAACACAAGTATTTCTCAAATTCACAACTACTCAACTAGCACAACTTTAATATCACTACCTCCATATCTCAAAACAATCATCAAGCATCAAACTTCTCTTAGTATTCAACACACTCATAAGAAAGTTTTTACTAGTCTTGAATACCTAGCATATTAGGATTAAGCAAATTACCATGTAGTTTAAGACTCTCAAAATAATATAAGTAAAGCATGAGAGTTCATCTATTTCTTCAAAATAAAACCAACACCGTGCTCTAAAAGATATAAGTGAAGCACTAGAGCAAACAACAAACTACTCTGAAAGATATAAGTGAAGATCAATGAGTAGTCGAATAATTATGCAACTATGTGAAGACTCTCTAACATTTAAGAATTTCATATCTTGGTATTTTATTCAAACAGCAAGCAAAACAAAATAAAACGACATGACTCTCCAAGCAAAACACATATCATGTGGTGAATAAAAATTATAGCTCCAAGTAAAGTTACCGATGGAAGTAGACGAAGGAGTGGATGCCTTCCGGGGCATCCCCAAGCTTTGGCTTTTGGTTGTACTTGAATATTACCTTGGGGTGCCTTGGGCATCCCCAATCTTAGGCTCTTGCCACTCCTTATTCCGTAGTCCATCGAATCTTTACCCAAAACTTGAAAACTTCACAACACAAAACTTAACAGAAAATCTCATGAGCTCCGTTAGCGAAAGAAAACAAAACACCACTTCAAGTTACTGTAATGAACTCATTCTTTATTTGTATTGGTGTTAAACCTACTGTATTACAACTTCTCTATGGTTTATAAACTATTTTACTAGCCATAGATTCATCAAATTAAGCAAACAACACACGAAAAACAGAATCTGTCAAAAACAGAACAGTCTGTAGTAATATGTAACTAACGCAAACTTCTGGAACTCCAAAAATTCTAAAATAAATTGGTGTACTTGAGTAATTTGTCTAGTAATCATATGCAAAAATAATCAACTAAATAGCACTCTCCAGTAAACAGTTTTAGCTAATCTCGTGAGCGCTAAAGTTTCTGTTTTTTACAGCATGATCATAAAGACTTCACCCAAGTCTTCCCAAAGGTTCTACTTGGCACAAACACTAATTAAAACATAAAACCACATCTAAACAGAAGCTAGATGGATTATTTATTACTAAACAGAACCAAAAAGCAAGAAACTAAAATAAAATTGGGTTGCCTCCCAATAAGCGCCAACGTTTAGCGCCCCTAACTAGGCATGATGATTTCAATGATGCTCACATAAAAGATAAGAATTGAAACATAAAGAGAGCATCATGAAGAATATGACTAGCACATTTAAGTCTAACCCACTTCCTATGCATAGGGATTTTGTGAGCAAACAACTTATGGGAACAATAATCAACTAGCATAGGAAGGCAAAACAAGCATAACTTCAAAACTTTAAGCACATAGAGAGGAAACTTGATATTATTGCAATTCCTACAAGCATATATTCCTCCCTCATAATAATTTTCAGTAGCATCATGAATGAATTCAACAATATAACCAGCACCTAAAGCATTCTTTTCATGATCTACTTGCATAGAAAATTTACTACTCTCCACATAAGCAAAATTCTTCTCATTCGGAATAGTGGGAGTATCATAAGAGACTTGAATACTATAAATTGTTTCCACATTAAAAGAGTAATGTTCAGAAAAAGGGTAATCATAATCATGACAAGTTTTATAAATATAATCATCACTACTTTTTATAGCATAAGTTTCATCACAATAATCATCATAAGTAGCAACTTTGTTCTCATCATAATCAATTGAAACCTCTTCCGAAATAGTGGATACATCACTAAATAAAGTCATGACCTCTCCAAATCCACTTTCATAAATATTATAAGATTCAACATCCTCCAAAATAGTGGGATCATTACTTCCTAAAGTTGACACTCTTCCAAACCCACTTTCATCAATATAATCATCATAAGTAGGAGGCATGCTATCATCATTATAAATTTGCATATCAAAACTTGGGAGACTAAAAATATCATCTTCATTAAACGTAGCATCCCCAAGCTTGGGACAAACATTAATTGCAGCAAATATATTCTCAAAAACATCATCTTCATCAAACATAGCATCCCCAAGCTTGGGCCTTTTCATATCATAAGCATAATCACTCTCATCATTAATAGTATGGATAGCACCAATAGTATAGCAATTATCATATTCTTCCAAGCAAGTGCCAAAAAGATTTTCAAGATCATAAGAAGTATCATTATCTTCCCAATCATAATCATCACAACAAGCAATAGGCATAACGAGATCATCATCAAGTGCATCATCTTCCACAATTATTTTTGATTCATTTTCATGAGGCACAACAATAATAGGAGCAACATTATTTGGGAGAGATATCTTTTTACCTCTCTTCCTTTTTCTTTTCTTCTTCTTCACCACATCATGTGTGGGTTCAATCCTCTTTTTGGAGCTCCTTATTAATGAGATTGGTTGAATAGAAGGCTCCTCCTCGTTACCTGATTCATCATAAGAAATAATAGGAGGATATTGGGAAGTCTCTTCCCTTTCATTAGTATTCTCTTCATCTTCTATTTGTTTTCTTTTCTTTATGTAATTGGCAATATAAGGATTTTCAATGCAATTCACCGCACAATACATATAAATTTCCTCTAGATCAAAATCAAGAAGTTTATCACGGGCAAATTCTGGAAGATAGTTAGTTATACGTTTCATTTCTTCGTAACCCATAAGCAAACTAAGTTCATTATAATGTGCAAGGGAAATCAAGTCATCACAATTTTTGGACACGATTAGATCATGAAACAATTTGCATCGGATAGTTAAATGACCCCGTTCATTGCAAAGTTCACAAGTATGGCCAAGAAAATTTAAATTTTCAGCACAAACATCTAGCCTTTCTTGCAACAATTTAGTTTCTAAATGCTTATGCCTCTTGCAATATCTATCTTCCCTATTTGGTGTGTACTTGCAAACCCAATGCACTCCACAAAAATTGACATGTTTATAGGAGACATTTTCATCATGACTAGTGCAATCATCATTAGTACTATGGATATTCAAGGAGTTCATACTAACAACATTGCAATCATGCTCATCATTCAAAGATTTAGTGCCAAACATTTTAATGCATTCTTCTTCTAACACTTTGGCACAATTTTCCTTTCCATCATACTCACGAAAGATATTAAAAAGATGAAGCGTATGAGGCAAACTCAATTCCATTTTTTTGTAGTTTTCTTTTATAAACTAAACTAGTGATAAAACAAGAAACTAAAAGATTCGATTGCAAGATCTAAAGATATACCTTCAAGCACTCACCTCCCCGGCAACGGCGCCAGAAACTGCTTGATGTCTACTACACAACCTTCTTCTTGTAGACGTTGTTGGGCCTCCAAGTGCAGAGGTTTGTAGGACAGTAGCAAATTTCCCTCAAGTGGATGACCTAAGGTTTATCAATCCGTGGGAGGCGTAGGATGAAGATGGTCTCTCTCAAGCAACCCTGCAACCAAATAACAAAGAGTCTCTTGTGTCCCCAACACACCCAATACAATGGTAAATTGTATAGGTGCACTAGTTCGGCGAAGAGATGGTGATACAAGTGCAATATGGATGGTAGATATAGGTTTTTGTAATCTGAAAATATAAAAACAGCAAGGTAACTAATGATAAAAGTGAGCACAAACGGTATTGCAATGCTAGGAAACAAGGCCTAGGGTTCATACTTTCACTAGTGCAAGTTCTCTCAACAATAATAACATAATTGGATCATATAACTATCCCTCAACATGCAACAAAGAGTCACTCCAAAGTCACTAATAGCGGAGAACAAACGAAGAGATTATGGTAGGGTACGAAACCACCTCAAAGTTATTCTTTCCGATCAATCCATTGGGCTATTCCTATAAGTGTCACAAACAGCCCTAGAGTTCGTAGTAAAATAACACCTTAAGACACACATCAACCAAAACCCTAATGTCACCTAGATACTCCAATGTCACCTCAAGTATCCGTGGGTATGATTATACGATATGCATCACACAATCTCAGATTCATCTATTCAACCAACACATAGAACCTCAAAGAGTGCCCCAAAGTTTCTACCGGAGAGTCAAGACGAAAACGTGTGCCAACCCCTATGCATAGGTTCATGGGCGGAACCCGCAAGTTGATCACCAAAACATACATCAAGTGAATCAATAGAATAACCCATTGTCACCACGGTTATCCCACGCAAGACATACATCAAGTGTTCTCAAATCATTAAAGACTCAATCCGATAAGATAACTTCAAAGGGAAAACTCAATCCATTACAAGAGAGTAGAGGGGGAGAAACATCATAAGATCCAACTATAATAGCAAAGCTCGCGATACATCAAGATCGTGCCAAATCAAGAACACGAGAGAGAGAGAGAGAGATCAAACACATAGCTACTGGTACATACCCTCAACCCCGAGGGTGAACTACTCCCTCCTCGTCATGGAGAGCGCCGGGATGATGAAGATGGCCACCGGTGAGGGATCCCCCCTCCGGCAGGGTGCCGGAACAGGGTCCCGATTGGTTTTTGGTGGCTACAGAGGCTTGCGGCGGCGGAACTCCCGATCTATTCTGTTCCCCGAAGGTTTTAGGGTATATTGGTATATATAGGAGGAAGAAATACGTCAGGGGAGCCACGAGGGGCCCACGAGGGTGGAGGGCGCGCCCAGGGGGGTGGGCGCGCCCCCTGCCTCGTGCCTTCCTCGTTGATCCCCTGACGTGCACTCCAAGTCTCCCAGATTGCTTTCTTTCCAAAAATAACTTTTCCGAAGGTTTCATTCCGTTTGGACTCTGTTTAATATTCCTTTTATGCGAAATACTGAAACAAGGGAAAAACAGAAACTGGCACTGGGCTCTGGGTCAATAGGTTAGTCCCAAAAGTAATATAAGAGTGCATAGTAAAGCCCATAAAACATCCAAGATGGATAATATAATAGCATGGAACAATCAAAAATTATAGATACGTTGGAGACGTATCAGTTGTGGTCACCAGGGCCCGCCTTGGGGGTGGAGCTTGGTCTTGATGGGGTCCGCGCCCTGCCGCTACAGGTGGCGCGCGGTCTTGCTGCAGCAGCCGGTCCTGGCGCGGTGGTGCGAGGAGCGGCGGAGCATTTTCTTGCGGTGGAGGGACTTCTTGACAGCTTCTCTCTTCACACGCGGGCGCTGGACGCGGTGGGTCGCGTCATGGAGCCGCGCGTCTTGGCACCAGGACGCCGTCTTGATGCAGAGGTGGTGGAGGCGCTCCGTGAGCCACGTCGCCCGTGGCTGGCGGAGGGCGAGGCAGAGAGAGGGACGACGCCGGGGAGCCCCCTACGGCGCGGACGAGCTCGGCGATACGGTCGAGCCATTCCTCGTAGAGGTCGTCGACCGGGCGGTAGCACAGGAGCTCATGCACCATGAGGATTGCAGCTCGTGCGTCCATGGGAGCACGATGTGCATGGGACTTAGAACCGGCCGGGGTCAGCGATGGAGTGGCGGTGCGGCCGTCCCGCCCCACCGAGGTGTGCAGCGAGGATGCTTGTTGTTCGTTCCCCGCCAGGCCGAGGGCGATGTTGGCGGTAGGCGACAGGGAATGACGAGGTGGCCCGTCGACGGGAGCCGTCTGAGCGACGCGGGCAGCGAGGGCAGCCCGGCGCTCACCACGAGCGCGGCGAGCGTCCGCCATGGAGACGACGGAGCAACGGGGCGCGGAGCGACGGAAGGAAGCTTCGGTGCACCCCTACCTAGCGCGCCAAATGTCGGATCACGGGTTCTGGCAAAGCCCTCAAGGTTCGAACACTGGGGTGCGCGCAAAGACCTCCTCCCTACCGTTCCACGCCCTAGCTCTCTAAGATCTCGCGGACGAAATCGACGAACTCGCAACACAGAAAGACACAAGATTTATACTGGTTCGGGCCACTGTTGTGGTGTAATACCCTACTCCAGTGTGGTGGTGGTGGATTGCCTCTTGGGCAGATGATGAACGGTACAAGGGGAAGAACAGCCTCCTGAGGTTGAGGTGTTCTTGTGCTCGGTGTGTGGCTAAGGGTTGGCTCCAGATCTAGTTTGCCTCCGAATGAGTTCGTCCCCTCCTACTGTGGTGGCTAGTCCTATTTATAGAGGCACTGGTCCTCTTCCCAAATATTGAGCGGGAAGGGAGCCAACAACGACCAATTTGAAAGGGGACAGCTAGTACAGCTTATCCTGACAAAAGTAGCCTTCGCCTGCAAAAGGCTCTGGAGGTGACGCCGTCTTGGGCTCCATGGTGACCTCCGTCTTGCCGTCCTGCTGGTCTTGGTCTTGTTGCACCGATATGGAAACCTTTGCTTGATGCCTCGGTACTCCGCGCCTGCGCTTGCCCCCTTGGCACCAAAGAGGAAACAAGGACGCTGCACGCGCTGGCGCCCGCCTGGCGGCCGCCTGGTCTCAATCGTCATGGCTTACGTCACGAGGACCTCGCGAGGTTTGCCTTGCCTTGATCTCTCCGCCCCTCGTGAGCCTGCCTTGCGAGGCCGCTCCCGAGGAGGTCTCGTGTTGTCCGCCTCGCGAGGCTTGGCCCCTCGCGAGGGTCTTGAATGCCTTGTCGATGAAGATGGGTCGTACGGGCCTGCTAGCTCAGCCACGCCATTGGCCGCAGGCAGGCAAGTCTGGGGACCCCCGTTGCCAGAACGCCGACAGGTGCTTAGGCGAAGCCCTGCGTCGGTAGCATCATCATCACCGTCATCACACCGTCGTGCTGACGGAACTCTCCCTCGAAGCTCTGCTGGATCGGAGTTCGTGGGACGTCACCAAGCTGAACGTGTGCTGAACTCGGAGGTGCCGTGCATTCGGTACTTGGATCGGTCGGATCGTGAAGACATACGACTACATCAACTGCGTTCTCATAATGCTTCCGCTTACGGTCTACGAGGGTACGTGGATGACACTCGCCCCTCTCGTTGCTATGCATCACCATGATCTTGCATGTGCGTAGGATTTTTTTTGAAATTACTACGTTCCCCAACAAAGCTAACCTAGTTGCGATGGCTCCACGACTAAGTCCATACGCTAGGACATCTGCCGTGTTAAGTCCATGACAATAGGTGCACTAGTTCGGCGAAGAGATGGTGATAAAAGTGTAATATGGATGGTAGAAATATATTTTTATAATCTGAATAAATAAAAACAGCAAGGTAGCAATTGATAAAACGGAGCACAAACAATATTGCAATGCTTGAAAATGAGGCCTAGGGTCCGTACTTTCGCTAGTGCAATCTCTCAACAGTGCTAATATAATTGGATCATATAACCATCTCTCAACGTGCAATGAAGAATCACTCCAAAGTTCCTATCTAGTGGAGAACATAAGACGAAACTGTTTTTAGGGTACGAAACCACCTCAAAGCTATTCTTTCCGTTTGATCTATTCAAGAGTTCGTACTAAAATAACACCAAAGCAAATTCGGATTCATAATACTCAATCCAACTCAAAGAACCTCAAAGAGTGCCCCAAGATTTCTACCAGAGAAACAAAGACAAGAACGTGCATCAACCCCTATGCATAGATTACCCCAATGTCACCTCGGGAATCAGCGAGTTGAGTGCCAAAACATATATCAAGTGAATCAATACGATACCCCATTTTCACCACGGGTATTCATAGCAAGACATGCACCAAGTGTTCTCAAATCCATAAAAGTATTCACTTCGATAAAACGAAATCTCAAAGGGAAAACTCAATTCATCACAAGATCGAGAGGGGAAAACATCATATGATCCGACTATATTAACAAAGCCCGTGATACATCAAGATCGTGACATCTCAAGAACACGAGAGAGAGAGAGAGAGAGAGAGAGCTTAAACACATAGCTACTGGTACAAACCCTCAGCCCCGAGGGTGGACTACTCCCTCCTCATCGTGGTGGCCGTCGGGATGATGAAGATGGCCACCGGTGATGATTCCGCCCTCCGGCGGAGTGACAGAGAAGGGCTCTAGATTGGATCTGGCGGTTCTAGAACTGGCGGTGGCTGGAACAAAATTTTGTCGACTCTCCTAGGGTTTTTGGAATATTTGGGCATTTATAGAGCGAGAGGTGGTGCGGGAGGCCACCGAGGTGGTCACAACCCACCTGGGCACGCCTGGGCCCCCAGGTGCGTCCTGGTGGGTTGTGCCCCCTCGGGGCACCCCAGGTGCTTCTCTGGCCCACTGGATGTCTTTTGATCAAAAAAATCTCCAAAAAGTTTCACTGCATTTGGACTCTGTTTGATATTGATTTTCTGTGATGTAAAAAACAAGCAAAAAACAGCAACTGGCACTGGGCACTATTTCAGTAGGTTAGCCCCAAAAAATGATATAAAGTTGCTATAAAATGATTGTAAAACATCCAAGAATGATAATATAACAGCATGGAACAATCAAAAATTATAGATACGTTGGAGACGTATCATGCATCAAGGACATAATTCTTCTGTGCAGCAACGAGGATAATCCTCATATCACGGACTCAGTCCGTGTTATTGCTACTATCATCTTTCAACTTATTTTTCTCTAGGAACATATCAAAAATAGGGAAGCTATATTGCAAGCTAGTGATCTACAACATAGATATGCAAAAACTATCAGGACTAAGTTCATGATAAATTAAGTTCAGTTAATCAAATTACTAATGAACTCCCACTTAAGTCAACAACCCTCAAGTTGTCTAAGTGATACATGATCCAAATCAACAAACCCATGTCCGATCATCACGTGAGAAGGGGTAGTCATTAATGGTGAACATCTCTATGTTGATCATATCTACTATATACTCATGTTCGACCTTTCGGTCTCTAGTGTTCCGAGGCCATGTCTGTACATGCTAGGCTCGTCAACTTTAACCCAAGTATTCTGCATGTGCAAAACTATCTTACACCCGTTGTATGTGAATGTAGAGTCTATCACACCCGATCATCACGTGGTGTCTCGAAACGACGAACTTTCGCAACGGTGCATACTCGGGGAGAACACTTATATCTTGAAATTTAGTGAAGGGATCATCTTATAATGCTACCGTCGTTCTAAGCAAAATAAGATGCATAAAAGATAAACATCATATGCAATCAAAATATGTGACATGACATGGCCATCATCATCTCGTGCTTTTGATCTCCATCTCCAAAGCATCGCCATGATCACCATCGTCACCGGCTCGACACCTTGATCTCCATCGTTGCATCGTGGTCGTCTCACCAACTATTGCTTCTACAACTATTGCTAATGCATGGCGATAAAGTAAAAGCAATTACATGGCGTTTGCATTTCTTACAATAAAGAGACAACCATAAGGCTCCTACCGGTTGCCGATAAATTACAAAACATGATCATCTCATACAATAACGTATATCACATCATGTCTTGACCATATCACATCACAACATACCCTGCAAAAATAACTTAGACGTCCTCTACTTTGTTGTTGCAAGTTTTACGTGGCTGCTACGGGTTTCTACAAGAACCGTTCTTACCTACGGCAAAAACCGCAACAGTTATTTATCAAGTTTGTTGTTTTAACCTTCTTCAAGGACCGGCCGCAGTCAGATTTGATTCAACTAAAGTAGGAGAAACAGACACCCGCTAGCCACCTTTATGCAAAACTAGTTGCATGGCAGTCGGTGGAACCGGTCTCATGTGCGTGGACATGTAAGGTTGGTCCGGGCCGCTTCATCCCACAATGCCACCGAATCAAAATAAGACATTGGTGGTAAGCAGTATGAACATCACCGCCCACAACTTCTTTGTGTTCTACTCATGCATATCATCTACGCATAGACCTGGCTCATGATGCCACTGTTGGGAAACGTTGCATGGAAAACAAAAAAAATTCTACGCACACGCAATGATCTATCCATGGAGATGCATATCAATGAGAGGGGAGTGTATGTCTACGTACCCTCGTAGACCGTAAGCGGAAGCGTTTAACAACACGGTTGATGTAGTCGAACTTCTTCGCGCTCCAACCGATCAAGTACCGAACGTACGGCACCTCCGCGTACTGCACACATTCAGCTCAGTGACGTCCTCCGCCTTCTTGATCCAGCAAGACGGCGAGGTAGTAGATGAGTTTCGACAGCACGACGGCATGGTGACGGTGATGGTGAAGTGATCTCCACAGGGCTTCGCCTAAGCACTACGAAAATATGTTCGGGGGTGTAAACGATATTGGGGGGCACCGCACACGGCTAGGAAATTGTCTATTGTGTGCTAGGCGCTCCCTCCCACATATATATAGGTGGGAGGGAGAGAGGAGCAGCCAAAGGAGGTGCCCAAGTAGGAGGAATCCTACTTGGGGTCCCTCCCAAGCCGCCCCCCCCCACCTTTTCCTTATTTTGAGTGCGGGGAAAGGCAGGGGAGGGTGGCGCCCCCCCCCCCCTTTGTTGTGGAACGTAGCAATAATTCAAAATTTTCCTAGGTGTCACCAAGATCAATCTAGGAGATGCTAGCAACGAGAGAGAGGGAGTGCATCTTCATACCCTTGAAGATCGCTAAGCGGAAGCGTTACAAGAACGCGGTTGATGGAGTCGTACTCGCGACGATTCAAATCACGGAAGATCCGATCTAGCGCCGAACGGACGGCGCCTCTGCGTTCAACACACGTACAGCCGGGGACGTCTCCTCCTTCTTGATCCAGCAAGGGGATAGGAGAAGTTGAGGGAGAACTCCAGCAGCACGACGGTGTGGTGGCGATGGAGCTCGTGGTTCTCCGGCAGAGCTTCGCTAAGCACTACGGAGGAGGAGGAGCAGTTGGAGGAGGAGAGGGCTGCACCAGGGAAGGGGTGCTGCTGCCCTCTCTCTCCCTCACTATATATATGGGGAAGGGGGGAGGAGGAGGCGCCCTAGGGTTTCCCTAGGGGAGGGGCGGCGGCCACAGGGGAAACTCTAGATGGGTTTGGGCGCCCCCACCCCTAGGAAACTTGCCCCCCAAGCCGGGGAGGGTGGCTGCCCTAGGGGAGGAGCCCCCACCTCTCCATGTTACGTGAGATGGGGTGGGAGGGGCGCACAGCCCCTTAGTGGGCTGATGTGGCCCCTCCCCTTGGCCCATAAGGCCCCCCAAAGCTTGTCGGGGCCTCCGAAACCCCTTTTGGACACGCTGGTCGCCACCCGGTACCCCCGGAACAATTCCGGACTCCAATACCATTTGTCCAATATATCGATCTTCACCTCCGGACCATTCCGGAGTTCCTCGTCACGTCCGGATCTCATCCGGGACTCCGAACAACCTTCGGTAACCATATACTATTTCCCATAACAACTCTAGCGTCACCGAACCTTAAGTGTGTAGACCCTACGGGTTCGGGAACCATGCAGACATGACCGAGACACCTCTCCGGCCAATAACCAATAGCGGGATCTGTATACCCATATTGGCTCCCACATGTTCCACGATGATCTCATCGGATGAACCACGATGTCGGGGATTCGATCAATCCCGTACTCAATTCCCCTTGTCTATCGGTATGTTACTTGCCCGAGATTCGATCGTCGGTATCCCCATACCTCGTTCAATATCGTTACCTGCAAGTCTCTTTACTCATTACGTAACGCATGATCCCGTGGCTAACTCCTTAGTCACATTGAGCGCATTATGATGATGCATTACCGAGTGGGCCTAGAGATACCTCTCCGTCATACTGAGTGACAAATCCCAGTCTCAATTCGTACCAACCCAACAGACACTTTCGGAGATACCTTTAGTGCACCTTTATAGCCACCCAGTTACGTTGTGATGTTTGGTACACCCAAAGTATTCCTACGGTATCCGGGAGTTGCACAATCTCATGGTCTAAGGAAATGATACTTGACATTAGAAAAGCTTTAGCAAATGAACTACACGATCTTGTGCTATGCTTAAGATTGGGTCTTGTCCATCACATCATTCTCCCAATGATATGATCCCGTTATCAACGACATCCAATGTCCATGGTCAGGAAACCACGACCATCCATTGATCAACGAGCTAGTCAACTAGAGGCTTACTAGGGACATATTACGATCTATGTATTCACACATGTATTACAGTTTCCGGTTAATACAATTATAGCATGAACAATAGACAATTATCATGAACAAGGAAATATAATAATAACCATTTTATTATTGCCTCTAGGACATTACCATCAGCGTTTGTCTTCTTCTTAAAGATCCATTTATTCTCAATGGCTTGCCGATCATCGGGCAAGTCCACCAAAGTCCATACTTTGTTCTCATACATGGATCCTATCTCGGATTTCATGGCTTCTAGCCATTTGTTGGAATGCGGGCCCACCATCGCTTCTCCATAGCTCATAGGTTCATCGTTGTCCAACAACATGACCTTTAATACAGGGTTACCACTCAGGAGTTGTACACACCCTTGTCGACCTACGAGGTTCGATAGTAACTTGATCTAAAGCTCCATGATCATCATCATTAGCTTTCTCTTCAACTGAGGTAGGTGCCACAGAAACATCTTTCTGTGCTGCGCTACTCTCTGGTTGAAGTAAAGGTTCAACAACCTCATCAAGTTCTATCTTCCTCCCACTCAATTCTTTCGAGAGAAACTCTTTCTCGAGAAAGGACCTGTTCAAAGTGACAAACACTTTGCCCTCAGATCTGAGATAGAAGGTATACCCAATCATCTTCTTTGGGTATTCTATGAAGACACAATTGTCTGCTTTGGGTTCGAGCTTTTCTGGCTGAAGTCTTTGGACATAAGCATCATAGCCCCAAACCTTAAGAAACAACAACTCAGGTTTCTTGCCAAACCATAGTTCATAATGTGTCGTCTCCACGGACTTAGATGGTGCCCTATTTAAAGTGAATGTAATTGTCTCTAATGCATAACCCCGAAATGATAGCGGTAGATCGATAAGAGACATCATAGATCGCACCATATCCAATAGGGTGCGATTACAACGTTCGAACTCACCATTACGCTATGGTGTTCCAAGTGGCGTCAACTGTGAAACGATTCCACCTTGTCTTTAGTGATTGCCAAACTCATAACTCAGATACTCTCCCCTTGATCAGATCGTAGGAACTTGATCTTCTTGTTATGATGATTCTCAACTTCACTCTGAAATTGCTTGAACTTTTCAAACGTTTCAAACTTATGCTTCATTAAGTAAATATACCCATATCTACTCAATTCATCGGTGAAGGTGAGAAAATAACGATATCCACTGCACGCGTCAACACTCATCGGACCGCACACATCAGCATGTGTGATTTCCAACAAGTCACTTGCCCGTTCCATTGCTCCAGAAAACGGGGTTTTAGCCATCTTGCCAATGAGGCATGGTTCGCACGTGTCAAGTGATTCAAAATCAAGTGACTTCAAAAGTCCATCGGCATGGAGGTTCTTCATGCGCTTTACACCAATATGACCTAAGCGGTAGTGCCACAAGAAAGTGGTACTATCATTATCAACTCTACATCTTTTGGCATCAATGTTATGAACATGTGTATCACTACGACTGAGATTCAATAGACCCTTCACATTGGGTGCATGACCATAGAGAGTATTATTCATGTAAACAGAATAACCATTATTCTCTTACTTAAATGAATAATTGTATTGCAATAAACATGATCTAATCATGTTCATGCTCAACGCAGACACCAATGCAAACAACATTTATCTGGGTTCAACACTAATCCCGAAGGTAGAGGGAGCGTGCGATGGTGATCATATCATCCTTGGAAACACTTCCAACACATATCGTCACCTCGCCCTTAGCTAGTCTCCGTTTATTCCGTAGCTTTTGTTTTGAGCTACCAATATTAGCAACTGAACCGGTATCTAATACCCATGTGCTACTAGGATGTTGGAAATATGCCCTAGAGGCAATAATAAATGGTTATTATTATATTTCTTTGTTCATGGTAATTGTCTATTGTTCATGCTATAATTGTGTTATCCGGAAATCGTAATACATGTGTGAATACATAGACCACAACGTGTCCCTAGTAAGCCTCTAGTTGACTAGCTCGTTGATCAACAGATAGTCATGGTTTCCTGACTATGGACATTGGATGTCATTGATAACGGGATCACATCATTAGGAGAATGATGTGATGGACAAGACCCAATCCTAAGCATAGCATAAAAGATCGTGTAGTTTCGTTTGCTAGAGCTTTTCCAATGTCAAGTATCTTTTCCTTAGACCATGAGATCGTGCAACTCCCGGATACCGTAGGAGTGCTTTGGGTGCCCAAACGTCACAACGTAACTGGGTGACTATAAAGGTACACTACGGGTATCTCCGAAAGTGTCTGTTGGGTTGGCACGGATCGAGACTGGGATTTGTCACTCCGTATGACGGAGAGGTATCTCTGGGCCCACTCGGTAATGCATCATCATAATGAGCTCAATGTGACTAAGGCGTTAGTCACGGGATCATGCATTGCGGTACGAGTAAAGAGACTTGCCGGTAACGAGATTGAACAAGGTATTGGGATACCGACGATCGAATCTCGGGCAAGTAACATACCGATTGACAAAGGGAATTGTATACGGGATTGATTGAATCCTCGACATCGTGGTTCATCCGATGAGATCATCGTGGAACATGTGGGAGCCAACATGGGTATCCAGATCCCGCTGTTGGTTATTGACCGGAGAGGCGTCTCGGTCATGTCTGCATGTCTCCCGAACCCGTAGGGTCTACACACTTAAGGTTCGGTGACGCTAGGGTTGTAGAGATATGAGTATGCGGAAACCCGAAAGTTGTTCGGAGTCCCGGATGAGATCCCGGACGTCACGAGGAGTTCCGGAATGGTCCGGAGGTGAAGAATTATATATAGGAAGTCCAGTTTCGGCCACCGGGAAAGTTTCGGGGGTTATCGGTATTGTACCGGGACCACCGGAAGGGTCCCGGGGGTCCACCGGGTGGGGCCACCTGTCCCGGAGGGCCCCATGGGCTGAAGTGGGAAGGGAACCAGCCCATAGTGGGCTGGGGCGCCCCCCATGGGCCTCCCCCTGCGCCTAGGGTTGGAAACCCTAGGGTGGGGGGGCGCCCCACTTGACTTGGGGGTAAGTTACCCCCCTGGCCGCCGCCCCCCCCTCCAGATGGGTTCTGGCCGGCGCCCCCCCTCCCAGGGGGCCTATATAAAGGGGGGAGGGAGGGCAGTAGTATTACAGCCTTGGGCGCCTCCCTCCTCCCCTGCTACACCTCTCCCTCTCGCAGAAGCTCGGCGAAGCCCTGCCGAGACCCGCTACATCCACCACCACGCCGTCGTGCTGCTGGATCTCCATCAACCTCTCCTTCCCCCTTGCTGGATCAAGAAGGAGGAGACGTCGCTGCACCGTACGTGTGTTGAACGCGGAGGTGCCGTCCGTTCGGCACTCGGTCATCGGTGATTTGAATCACGGCGAGTACGACTCCGTCAACCACGTTCATTGGAACGCTTCCGCTCGCGATCTACAAGGGTATGTAGATGCACTCCTTTCCCCTCGTTGCTAGTATACTCCATAGATGGATCTTGGTGAGCGTAGGAAAATTTTAAAATTCTGCTACGATCCCCAACAGTGGCATCATGAGCCAGGCCTATGCGTAGTTACTATGCACGAGTAGAACACAAAGCAGTTGTGGGCGTTGATGTTGCCAATTCTTCTTGCCGCTACTAGTCTTGTCTTGTTTCGGCGGTATTGTGGGATGAAGCGGCCCGGACCGACCTTACACGTACGCTTACGTGAGACAGGTTCCACCGACTGACATGCACTAGTTGCATAAGGTGGCTAGCGGGTGTCTGTCTCTCCTACTTTAGTCGGAACGGATTCGATGAAAAGGGTCCTTATGAAGGGTAAATAGAAATTGGCAAATCACGTTGTGGTTTTACGTAGGTAAGAAACGTTCTTGCTAGAAACCTATACAAGCCACGTAAAAACTTGCAACAACAATTAGAGGACGTCTAACTTGTTTTTGCAGCAAGTGCTATGTGATGTGATATGGCCAGAAGATGTGATGAATGATATATGTGATGTATGAGATTGATCATATTCTTGTAATAGGAATCACGACTTGCATGTCGATGAGTATGACAACCGGCAGGAGCCATAGGAGTTGTCTTTATTATTTTGTATGACCTGCGTGTCATTGAATAACGCCATGTAAATTACTTTACTTTGTTGCTAAACGCGTTAGCCATAGAAGTAGAAGTAATCGTTGGCGTGACGACTTCATGAAGACACAATGATGGAGATCATGATGATGGAGATCATGGTGTCATGCCGGTGACGAAGATGATCATGGTGCCCCGAAGATGGAGATCAAAGGAGCATAATGATATTGGCCATATCATGTCACTATTTGATTGCATGTGATGTTTATCATGTTTTTGCATCTTATTTGCTTAGAACGACGGTAGTAAGTAAGATGATCCCTTATGATAATTTCAAGAAAGTGTTCCCCCTAACTGTGCACCGTTGCGAAGGTTCGTTGTTTCGAAGCACCACGTGATGATCGGGTGTGATAGATTCTAACGTTCGAATACAACGGGTGTTGACGAGCCTAGCATGTACAGACATGGCCTCGGAACACACGCAATACACTTAGGTTGACTTGACGAGCCTAGCATGTACAGACATGGCCTCGGAACACGGAGGACCGAAAGGTCGAGCATGAGTCGTATAGAAGATACGATCAACATGGAGATGTTCACCGATCTTGACTAGTCCGTCTCACGTGATGATCGGACACGGCCTAGTTAACTCGGATCATGTTTCACTTAGATGACTAGAGGGATGTCTATCTGAGTGGGAGTTCATTGAGTAATTTGATTAGATGAACTTAATTATCATGAACTTAGTCTAAAATCTTTACACTATGTCTTGTAGATCAAATGGCCCACGTTGTCCTCAATTTCAACGCGTTCCTAGAGAAAACCAAGCTGAAAGATGATGGCAGCAACTATACGGACTGGGTCCGGAACCTGAGGATCATCCTCATAGCAGCCAAGAAAGATTATGTCTTAGAAGCACCGCTAGGTGAAGCACCAATCCCAGAGAACCAAGACGTTATGAACGCTTGGCAGCAGCGTGCTGATGATTACTCCCTCGTTCAGTGCGGCATGCTTTACAGCTTAGAACCGGGTCTCCAAAAGCGTTTTGAGAAACATGGAGCATATGAGATGTTCGAGGAGCTGAAAATGGTTTTCCAAGCTCATGCCCGGGTCGAGAGATATGAAGTCTCCGACAAGTTCTTCAGCTGTAAAATGGAGGAGAATAGTTCTGTTAGTGAGCACATACTCAGAATGTCTGGGTTGCACAACCGCTTGTCTCAGCTGGGAGTTAATCTCCCGGATGACGCGGTCATTGACAGAATCCTCCAGTCGCTTCCACCAAGCTACAAGAGCTTTGTGATGAACTTCAATATGCAGGGGATGGAAAAGACCATTCCTGAGGTATATTCAATGCTGAAATCAGCGGAGGTGGAGATCAGAAAAGAACATCAAGTGTTGATGGTGAATAAAACCACTAAGTTCAAGAAGGGCAAGGGTAAGAAGAACTTCAAGAAGGACGGCAAGGGAGTTGCCGCGCCCGGTAAGCCAGTTGCCGGGAAGAAGTCAAGAATGGACCCAAGCCTGAGACTGAGTGCTTTTATTGCAAGGGAAGTGGTCACTGGAAGCGGAACTGCCCCAAATACTTAGCGGACAAGAAGGCCGGCAACACCAAAGGTATATGTGATATACATGTAATTGATGTGTACCTTACCAGTACTCGTAGTAGCTCCTGGGTATTTGATACCGGTGCGGTTGCTCATATTTGTAACTCAAAACAGGAACTACGGAATAAACGGAGACTGGCGAAGGACGAGGTGACGATGCGCGTCGGGAATGGTTCCAAGGTCGATGTGATCGCCGTCGGCACGCTACCTCTGCATCTACCTACGGGATTAGTTTTAAACCTCAATAATTGTTATTTAGTGCCAGCTTTGAGCATGAACATTGTATCTGGATCTCGTTTAATTCGAGATGGCTACTCATTTAAATCCGAGAATAATGGTTGTTCTATTTATATGAGAGATATGTTTTATGGTCATGCCCCGCTGGTTAATGGTTTATTCTTGATGAATCTCGAACGTGATGTTACACATATTCATAGTGTGAATACCAAAAGATGTAAAGTTGATAACGATAGTCCCACATACTTGTGGCACTGCCGCCTTGGTCACATTGGTGTCAAGCGCATGAAGAAGCTCCATGCAGATGGACTTTTGGAGTCTCTTGATTACGAATCATTTGACACGTGCGAACCATGCCTCATGGGTAAGATGACCAAGACTCCGTTCTCCGGAACAATGGAGCGAGCAACCAACTTATTGGAAATCATACATACCGATGTGTGCGGTCCAATGAGTGTTGAGGCTCGCGGAGGATATCGTTATGTTCTCACTCTCACTGATGACTTAAGTAGATATGGGTATGTCTACCTAATGAAACACAAGTCTGAAACCTTTGAAAAGTTCAAGGAATTTCAGAGTGAGGTTGAGAATCAACGTGACAGGAAAATAAAATTCTTACGATCAGATCGTGGTGGAGAATATTTAAGTCACGAATTTGGTGCGCACTTAAGGAAATGTGGAATCGTTTCACAACTCACGCCGCCTGGAACACCTCAGAGAAACGGTGTGTCCGAACGTCGTAATCGCACTCTATTGGATATGGTGCGATCTATGATGTCTCTTACCGATTTACCGCTCTCATTTTGGGGCTATGCTTTAGAGACTGCCGCATTCACTTTAAATAGGGCTCCGTCGAAATCCGTTGAGACGACACCGTATGAATTATGGTTTGGGAAGAAACCTAAGCTGTCGTTTCTAAAAGTTTGGGGATGCGATGCTTATGTCAAGAAACTTCAACCTGAAAAGCTCGAACCCAAGTCGGAGAAATGCGTCTTCATAGGATACCCTAAGGAAACTATTGGGTATACCTTCTACCTCAGATCCGAAGGCAAGATCTTCGTTGCCAAGAACGGGTCCTTTCTGGAGAAGGAGTTTCTCTCGAAAGAATTGAGTGGGAGGAAAGTGGAACTTGATGAGGTGATAGTCACCCCTTCCGAACCGGAAAGTAGCGCAGCGCGGGAAAATGTTCCTGTGGTGCCTACACCGACTGGGGAGGAAGTTAATGATGATGATCATGAAGCTTCGGATCAAGTTACTACTGAACTTCGTAGGTCCACAAGGACACGTTCCGCACCAGAGTGGTACGGCAACCCTGTCCTGGAAATCATGTTGTTAGACAACGGTGAACCTTCGAACTATGAAGAAGCGATGGCGGGCCCGGATTCCGACAAATGGCTAGAAGCCATGAAATCCGAGATAGGATCCATGTATGAAAACGAAGTATGGACTTTGACTGACTTGCCCGATGATCGGCGAGCCATAGAAAACAAATGGATCTTTAAGAAGAAGACGGACGCGGATGGTAATGTGACCATCTACAAGGCTCGACTTGTCGCTAAGGGTTATCGACAAGTTCAAGGGGTTGACTACGATGAGACTTTCTCACCCGTAGCGAAGCTGAAGTCCGTCCGAATCATGTTAGCAATTGCCGCATACTATGATTATGAGATATGGCAGATGGACGTCAAAACGGCATTCCTTAACGGCTTCCTTAAGGAAGAGTTGTATATGATGCAGCCGGAAGGTTTTGTCGATCCTAAGAATGCTAACAAAGTATGCAAGCTCCAGCGCTCAATCTATGGGCTGGTGCAAGCATCTCGGAGTTGGAACATTCGCTTTGATGAGATGATCAAAGCGTTTGGGTTTACACAGACTTATGGAGAAGCCTGTGTTTACAAGAAAGTGAGTGGGAGCTCTGTAGCATTTCTCATATTATATGTGGATGACATACTATTGATGGGAAATGATATAGAATTCTTGGAAAGTATAAAGGCCTATTTGAATAAGTGTTTTTCAATGAAGGACCTTGGAGAAGCTGCTTATATATTAGGCATCAAGATCTATAGAGATAGATCAAGACGCCTCATTGGTCTTTCACAGAGTACATACCTTGACAAGATATTGAAGAAGTTCAATATGGATCAGTCCAAGAAGGGGTTCTTGCCTGTATTGCAAGGTGTGCAATTGAGCACGGCTCAATGCCCGACCACGGCAGAAGATAGAGAAAAGATGAGTGTCATCCCCTATGCCTCGGCCATAGGGTCTATTATGTATGCCATGCTGTGTACCAGACCTGATGTAAACCTTGCCGTAAGTTTGGTAGGAAGGTACCAAAGTAATCCCGGCATGGAACACTGGACAGCGGTCAAGAATATCCTGAAGTACCTGAAGAGGACTAAGGATATGTTTCTCGTTTATGGAGGTGACGAAGAGCTCGTCGTAAAGGGTTACGTCGACGCTAGCTTCGACACAGATCTGGATGACTCGAAGTCACAAACCGGATACGTGTATATTTTGAATGGAGGAGCAGTAAGCTGGTGCAGTTGCAAGCAAAGCGTCGTGGCGGGATCTACATGTGAAGCGGAGTACATGGCAGCCTCGGAGGCAGCACAGGAAGCAGTCTGGATGAAGGAGTTCATTACCGACCTAGGGGTGATTCCCAATGCGTCGGGCCCGATGACTCTCTTCTGTGACAACACTGGAGCTATTGCCCTTGCGAAGGAGCCCAGGTTTCACAGGAAGACCAGGCATATCAAGCGTCGCTTCAACTCCATTCGTGAAAGTGTTCAAAATGGAGACATAGATATTTGTAAAGTACATACGGACCTGAATGTAGCAGATCCGTTGACTAAACCTCTCCCTAGAGCAAAACATGATCAACACCAGGACGCAATGGGTGTTCGATTCATCACAATGTAACTAGATTATTGACTCTAGTGCAAGTGGGAGACTGTTGGAAATATGCCCTAGAGGCAATAATAAATGGTTATTATTATATTTCTTTGTTCATGGTAATTGTCTATTGTTCATGCTATAATTGTGTTATCCGGAAATCGTAATACATGTGTGAATACATAGACCACAACGTGTCCCTAGTAAGCCTCTAGTTGACTAGCTCGTTGATCAACAGATAGTCATGGTTTCCTGACTATGGACATTGGATGTCATTGATAACGGGATCACATCATTAGGAGAATGATGTGATGGACAAGACCCAATCCTAAGCATAGCATAAAAGATCGTGTAGTTTCGTTTGCTAGAGCTTTTCCAATGTCAAGTATCTTTTCCTTAGACCATGAGATCGTGCAACTCCCGGATACCGTAGGAGTGCTTTGGGTGTGCCAAACGTCACAACGTAACTGGGTGACTATAAAGGTACACTACGGGTATCTCCGAAAGTGTCTGTTGGGTTGGCACGGATCGAGACTGGGATTTGTCACTCCGTGTGACGGAGAGGTATCTCTGGGCCCACTCGGTAATGCATCATCATAATGAGCTCAATGTGACTAAGGCGTTAGTCACGGGATCATGCATTGCGGTACGAGTAAAGAGACTTGCCGGTAACGAGATTGAACAAGGTATTGGGATACCGACGATCGAATCTCGGGCAAGTAACATACCGATTGACAAAGGGAATTGTATACGGGATTGATTGAATCCTCGACATCGTGGTTCATCCGATGAGATCATCGTGGAACATGTGGGAGCCAACATGGGTATCCAGATCCCGCTGTTGGTTATTGACCGGAGAGGCGTCTCGGTCATGTCTGCATGTCTCCCGAACCCGTAGGGTCTACACACTTAAGGTTCGGTGACGCTAGGGTTGTAGAGATATGAGTATGCGGAAACCCGAAAGTTGTTCGGAGTCCCGGATGAGATCCCGGACGTCACGAGGAGTTCCGGAATGGTCCGGAGGTGAAGAATTATATATAGGAAGTCCAGTTTCGGCCACCGGGAAAGTTTCGGGGGTTATCGGTATTGTACCGGGACCACCGGAAGGGTCCCGGGGGTCCACCGGGTGGGGCCACCTGTCCCGGAGGGCCCCATGGGCTGAAGTGGGAAGGGAACCAGCCCATAGTGGGCTGGGGCGCCCCCCATGGGCCTCCCCCTGCGCCTAGGGTTGGAAACCCTAGGGTGGGGGGGCGCCCCACTTGACTTGGGGGGTAAGTTACCCCCCTGGCCGCCGCCCCCCCCTCCAGATGGGTTCTGGCCGGCGCCCCCCCTCCCAGGGGGCCTATATAAAGGGGGGAGGGAGGGCAGTAGTATTACAGCCTTGGGCGCCTCCCTCCTCCCCTGCTACACCTCTCCCTCTCGCAGAAGCTCGGCGAAGCCCTGCCGAGACCCGCTACATCCACCACCACGCTGTCGTGCTGTTGGATCTCCATCAACCTCTCCTTCCCCTTGCTGGATCAAGAAGGAGGAGAGGTCGCTGCACCGTACGTGTGTTGAACGCGGAGGTGCCGTCCGTTCGGCACTCGGTCATCGGTGATTTGAATCACGGCGAGTACGACTCCGTCAACCTCGTTCATTGGAACGCTTCCGCTCGCGATCTACAAGGGTATGTAGATGCACTCCTTTCCCCTCGTTGCTAGTATACTCCATAGATGGATCTTGGTGAGCGTAGGAAAATTTTAAAATTCTGCTACGATCCCCAACATAGGAGTACTAGTAAGGTACACATCAATAACACATATATCAAACATACTTTTGTTGAAGTTGCCAGCCTTCTTATCTACCAAGTATTTGAGGCAGTTCCGCTACTAGTGACTGTTCCTCTAATAGAAGCACTTCGTCTCGGGTTTGGGTTCTTGGGTTTCTTCACTGGAGTGGCAACTGGCTTGCCATTCATGAAGTTTCCCTTCTTGCCCTTGCCCGTCTTTGAAACCAGTGGTCTTGTTAACCATCAACACTTGATGCTCCTTCTTGACTTCTACCTTTACGGCCTTAAGCACGACTAACATCTCTGGGATCAACTTCCCTTGCATGTTATAGTTCATCACGAAACTCTAGCAGCTTGGTGATAGTGACTGGAGAACTTTTGTCAATCACTTCTCTTATCTGGAAGATTAACTCCCACTTGATTCAAGTGATTGGAGTACCCAGACAATCTGAGCACATACTCACTGGCTGAGCTATTCTCCTCCATTTTGTAGGCAAAGATCTTGTCAGAGGTCTCAAACCTCTCAACACGGGCATGAGCCTGAAATACCAATTTCAGCTCTTGGAACATCTCATATGTTCCACGGCGTTCAAAATGCTTTTGGAGCCCCGACTCTAAGCCGCAAAGAATGGTGCACTAAACTATCAGGTAGTCATCAGAACGTGTCTGCCAGATGTTCACAACATCCACAGACAACGCCAGAGGGGTTGGCACACCAAGCGGTGCATCAAGGATAGAAGCCTTCTATGTAGCAGTGAGGACAAACCTCAGACTACGGCCCTAGTCCGCACAATTGCTTACAATATCTTTCAATTTAGTCTTTCTCTAGGAACATATTAAAACAGGGAGCTAAAGCGTGAGCTATTAATCTACGACATATTTGCAAAGACAATTTTAGACTATGTTCATGATAATTAAGTTCATCTAATCAAATTATTAATGAACTCCCACTTAGATAGACATCCCTCTAGTCATCTAAGTGATACATGATCCGAATCGACTAGGCCATGTCCGATCATCACGTGAGACTAGTCATCAGCGGTGAACATCTCCATGTTGATCGCATCTACTATACGACTCATGTTTGACCTTCCGGTCTCTTGTGTTCCGAGGCCATGTCTGTACATGCTAGGCTCGTCAAGTCAACCTAAGTGTTTTGCATGTGTAAATCTGGCTTACACCCGTTGTATGCGAACGTTAGAATCTATCACACCCGATCATCACGTGGTGCTTCGAAACAACGAACCTTCGCAATGGTGCATAGTTAGGGGGAACACATTTCTTGAAATTTTAGTAAGGGATCATCTTATTTATGCTACCATCGTTCTAAGAAAATAAGATGTAAACATGACAAACATCACATGCAAATCATAAAGTGACATGATATGGCCAATATCATCTTGCGCCTTTGATCTCCATCTTCGAGGCGCGGCATGATCACCTTCGTCACTGGCATGACACCATGATCTCCATCATCATGATCTCCATCATCGTGTCTTCATGAAGTTGTCTCGCCAACTATTACTTCTACTACTATGGCTAACGGTTAGCAATAAAGTAAAGTAATTACATGGCGCTTTCAATGACACGCAGGTCATACAATAAATTAAGACAACTCCTATGGCTCCTGCCGGTTGTCATACTCATCGACATGCAAGTCGTGATCCCTATTACAAGAACATGATCAATCTCACACATCACATAGCATACCCTGCAAAAACAAGTTAGACGTCCTCTAATTGTTGTTGCATGTTTTACGTGGCTGCTATGGGTTTCTAGCAAGAACGTTTCTTACCTACGCAAAACCACAACGGTGATATGCCAATTGCTATTTACCCTTCATAAGGACCCTTTTCATCGAATCCGATCCGACTAAAGTGGGAGAGACAGACACCCGCTAGCCACCTTATGCATCAAGTGCATGTCAGTCGGTGGAACCTGTCTCACGTAAGCGTACTTGTAAGTCGGTCCGGGCCGCTTCATCCCACAATGTCGTCGAATCAAGATAAGACTAGTAACGGCAAGCAAATTGACCAAATCATCGCCCACAACTACTTTGTGTTCTACTCATGCATAGAATCTACGCATAGACCTAGCTCATGATGCCACTGTTGGGGAACGTAGCAATAATTCAAAATTTTCCTACGTGTCACCAAGATCAATCTAGGAGATGCTAGCAACGAGAGAGAGGGGGTGTATCTTTGTCAGATAACGGGTTCCGGCAAAACCCACTAGGTTCGAACACTGGGGTGCGCACAAAGTTCTCTCCCTACCGATCCACGTCCTAGCTTCGCTAAGATCTCAAGGACTAACTCGACGAACTCGCAACACAAAGGACACAAGATTTATACTGGTTCGGTCCACCGTTGTGGTGTAATACCCTACTCCAGTGTGGTGGTGGTGGATTGCCTCTTGGGCTGAGGATGAACAGTACAACGGGATGAACAGCCTCCTCAGGCGAGGTGTTCTTGTGCTTGGTGGGTGTGAGGATGAGTTCTAGACTAGTTCTCGCGGGGTGAGGATCCGATGCCTCCTACTGTGGTGGCTAGCCCTATTTATAGAGGCCCTGGTCCTCTTCCCAAATATTGAGCGGGAAGGGAGCCAACAACAGCCAATTTGAAAGGGGACAGTTAGTACAGCTTATCCTGACAAAAGTAGTCTTCGCCTGCGAAAGGCTCTGGTGGTGACGCCGCCTTGGGCTCCACGGTGACCTCCGTCTTGCCGTCCTGCTAGTCTTGGTCTTGTTGCATCGATAAGGAAACCTTTGCTTGACGCCTCGGTACTCCGCGCCTGCGCTTGCCTCCTTAGCACCAAAGAGGAAACCAGGACACTGTGCGCGCTGGCGCCCGCCTGATCTTGATCGTCATGGCTTACATCACGAGAACCTCGCGAGGTTTGCCTTGCCTCGATCTCTCCGCCCCTCGCGAGCCAACCTGGTGAGGTCGCTCCCGAGGAGGTCTTGGGTCGTCCGCCTCGCGAGGGTCTTGAGTGTTTGTTGGTGAAGATGGGTCATACGGGCCCGCTCGCAGGGCCACGCCATGGGCCGCAGGCAGGCAAGTTTGGGGACCCCGTTCCCAGAATGCCGACAGTAGCCCCCGGGCCCAAGGCGCGCTCGGGCTTGGCTTCGAGGCGAAGCCAAAGGCCAAGTGCGGAGCGCCGCGGGCCCCAATAGCCTGCGGCCTTGGTTGACGCGTGGCGGTTGATTGGACGTGGGCGTCTCCGCTTCCCCACGCTGCCTCGGCAACTGCCCGACTTGACAAGTCCCTATGACATGCAAGGAAAAACCATCATTACCTGTGATCGTGGGGGGGGCGGTTGGGCTTCTCCTGCTATAAATGGGGAGGGGGGCGGAGCCCCCGTCGCCCATCTCTTCCCATTCTGCTTGCTTCTCCTTCCTTGCTCCATTGCCGGCTGCGACACCAATGACACCGATCGCCGCGCATGGCCCTTGCATCTTGCAGTTCCTGAGTGGTTTCGGTGATGAACTCCTGAGCGGTGGGCGCTCCTCGCCCCGTGTTCTCTTGAGGGAAACGTGCCGTGAAGCACGCCTCCAAGTGGTGCCCAAGCGCCTCCCTTGTGATGTTGGCAAGGTTTGAGGCCCTCCAGACGAGAGCCCCCGAGCCCAGCCCGAGGAGGGCGCCGGGCGCGCTTTCCTATGCGATGGAGGGAGGCGCCCCATGGGCGGGCGCCGATCCAGACGTGGTGCCGCTTGAGGCGCCGCGTGCCTGAGGCCCCGCACGGAGCAGCTGCTTCTTCTTCTTAGGGGTGGCCTCAGGAGGGCACTCGCCCTTGCTGTCGGGGTCGTTGATGGCTGCAGGTTGGAAGGCACGCTCGAGGGAGCACATTGCGTCTCTTTCTTCACATGGGACTGTGATGATCCCGCCGCTTCCCGGCATCTTGAGGACATTGTAGCCGTGATGGGTCACCGCCATGAACTTGGCCATGGCTGCGTACCCGAGGATCGCATTATATGGCAGGCGGATGTAGGCGACGTCGAAGTCGATGAGCTCGGTGCGGTAGTTGTTGCGTTCTCTGAAGGTGACAGGGAGGCGGACCTGCCCTATCGGTGTGGTGGAACCATCGGTCACTCCTGAGAAGGGCTTGGTAGGTTGAAGCTCGTCGTAGGGCACTTGGAGGTTGTCGAATGTGTCGACGGACAGGACGTTGAGCCCTGCACCGCCGTCAATAAGGGTCTTCGTGACTTGTACATTGCTGATGACGGGTGAATAGAGCATGGGGAGAATGCCAGCAGTGGCCACACACTTGAGCTGATCTGCCGAACTGAAGGTGATGGCGCACTTGGACCACCTGAGCGGGCGTGTGGCTTCGAGCTTGGGGAGGACTGCGTTCACCTCGTGCGCAAACTGCTTGAAGACGCGCTGCGAGGCTGGGGCTTGAGCTCCGCCCAGGGTACAAGCGATGGCACGTGGCTCCTGGAAGCCCCCAGCCCCCTCGTCTTGATGGTGGTTGTCATTCCTTCTTGGTGGTGGCGGTAGTGGAGGAAGACAGGCGTTGCCCTGAGGACGATCCTCACGAGGCTGGTCCCTCCAGGCGCCCTCGCGAGGCTGATCCTGCCAGCGGTCCTCACGAGGCCGGTCGCGCCACTCCTGGCATGGGCCACGGTCATCCCAGCATCCGCTACCACGTCCTCCTCCTCGGTCGTAGCCCCGGTCGTTGCGATCGGGGCGTCGACCGAAGCGTCCTTCTCGAATGGCTCTGAGCTCTTGACAGTCACTGTTGTTGTGGCTATGGAGGTTGTGGAAGGTGCAGAACGGTCGGCCGCCCTTGGATGACTCAGGCTGGTCCCTGCCGCGCTTGGTGTCCGGCTCCGCCGCGAGCACGGCTGCTCCCTTGCATTTCATGTCCTTGGCCTTGGCCTTCTTCTCCTCCAGGTTCGCAGCTGGGAGCTCGAGGAGGGAGAGGCGCCCTTCCTCAGCTCTTGCGCACTTGGTCGCCAGGTTGAACAGCTCCAGTGACGTGCACAGCTCCTCGTGGATGGCGAGCTCCTCCTTCATCTTGACGTCGCGGACGCCATCAGAGAACGCGGAGATGATGGCCTCGTCTTTCACCTTGGGGATCTTGAGGCAAACATTGTTGAAGCGCTGGATGTACTTCTGGAGGGTCTCTCCTGGTTGTTGCTTGATGCGGCGTAGGTCATCCGCGGCCTGTGGGCGGTCGCGAGTGCCCTGGAAGTTGGCGACGAAGCGGTTGCGCATCTTGTCCCAGGAGGAGATCGAGCCTGGAGGCAGGTTCAAGAGCCACGAACGAGCGCCGTCTTTGAGTGCCATGGGGAACCAGTTCGCCATGACTTTCTCGTCGCCGTTGGCCGCCTCGATGCTCAGCTCATAGAGCTGCAGGAACTCCGCGGGGTCGGGAGTGCCGTCGTAGCGAGGAGGCAGATCTGGCTTGAACTTGCCCGGCCAGGCAACGCTACGCAACTTTGGGGTGAAGGTGCGGCAGCCTGTCGTGGTCACTGGGACTCTGCACTGGTGGAGAACTTGTACTTGATGGGGTCCGTGCACTGCCACCACAGGCGGCACGCAGGAAGCGCGGGGGCGTTTTCTCGCGGCCGAGGGACTTCTTGGCAGCTTCTTTCTTCTTGTGCGGGCGCTGGACGCGGCAGGTCGCGCCATGGGGCCGCGCGCCTGGGAGCCAAGACTCCGTCTTGGGGCAGAGGTGGTGGAGGCGCTCCATGGGCCACATCGCCTGTAGCTGGCGGAGGACGAGGCAGCAAGAGGGACAGCGCAGGGGAGCCCCCTGCGGCACTGACAAGCTCGGCGATGCGGCCGAGCCAGTCCTCGTAGAGGTCATTGATGGGGCAGTAGCGCAGGAGCTTGTGCGCCATGCACAGAGCGGCCTGCACGTCCACGGGGGCGCGACGAGCGTGGGATGACGAACCAGCCGGGGTCAGCGATGGAGTGGCGGTGCGGCCGTCCCGCCGCACCGAGGGGTGCAGCGAAGATGCTTGCTGCTCGTTCCCCGTCGGGCCGGTGGCGGCGTTGGCGGCAGGCGATGGAGAACGACGGGGTGGCCCGCCGACGGGAGCCGTCTAGGCGACGCGGGTGGCGAGGGCAGCCCGGCGCTCAGCTCGAGCGCGGCGAGCGTCCGCCATGGAGACGATGAAGCAACGGGACACGGAGCGATGGAAGGGAAGCTTCGCCGCACCCCTACCTGGCACGCCAAATGTCGGATCACGGTTTCCGGTAAAACCCTCTAGGTTCGAACACTAGGGTGCGCACAAAGTTCTCTCCCTGCCGATCCACGTCCTAGCTTCGCTAAGATCTCAAGGACTAACTCGACGAACTCGCAACACAAAGGACACAAGATTTATACTGGTTCGGGCCACCGTTGTTGTGTAATACCCTACTCCAGTGTGGTGGTTGTGGATTGCCTCTTGGGCTGAGTATGAACAGTACAACGGGATGAACAGCCTCCTGAGGCGAGGTATTCTTGTGCTTGGTGGGTGTGAGGATGAGTTCTAGACTAGTTCTCGGGGGGTGAGGATCCAATGCCTCCTACTGTGGTGGCTAGCCCTATTTAGAGAGGCCCTGGTCCTCTTCCCAAATATTGAGCGGGAAGGGAGCCAACAACGGCCAATTTGAAAGGGGACAGCTAGTACAGCTTATCCTGACAAAAGCAGTCTTCGCCTGCGAAAGCCTCTGGTGGTGACGCCGCCTTGGGCTCCACGGTGACCTTCGTCTTGCCGTCCTGCTGGTCTTAGTCTTGTTGCACCGATAAGGAAACCTTTGCTTAACGCCTCGGTACTCCGCGCCTGCTCTTGCCTCCTTACAACCAAAGAGGAAACAAGGACACTGTGCGCGCTGGCGCCCGCCTGATCTTGATTGTCATGGCTTACGTCACGAGAACCTCGCGAGGTTTTCCTTGCCTTGATCTCTCCACCCCTCGCGAGCCAACCTGGTGAGGTCGCTCCCGAGAATGTCTTGTGTCGTCCGCCTCGCAACGCTTGGCCCCTCGCGAGGGTCTTGAGTGTTTGTTGGTGAAGATGGGCCGTACGGGCCCGCTCGCAGGGCCACGCCATGGGCCGCAGGCAGGCAAGTCTGGGGACCCCCATTCTCAGAACGCCGACAATCTTCATACCCTTGAAGATCGCTAAGCGGAAGCGTTACAAGAACGCGGTTGATGGAGTCGTACTCGCGGCGATTCAATCACGGAAGATCCGATCTAGCGCCGGACGGAGGGCGCCTTCACGTTCAACACACGTACAGCCCAGGGACGTCTCCTCCTTCTTGATCCAGCAAGGGGAGAGGAGAAGTTGAGGGAGAACTCCAGCGGCACGACGGCGTGGTGGCGATGGAGCTCGTGGTTCTCCGGCAGAGCTTCGCTAAGCACTATGGAGGAGGAGGAGCAGTTGGAGGAGGAGAGGGTTGCGCCAGGGAAGGGGTGTCGCTGCCCTCTCTCTCCCTCACTATATATAGGGGAAGGGGGGAGGAGGAGGCGCCCTTGGGTTTCCCTCGGGGAGGGGCGGCGGCCACAGGGGAAACCCTAGATGGGTTTGGGCGCCCCCACCCCTAGGAAACTTGCCTCCCAAGCCGGGACGGGTGGCTGCCCTAGGAGAGGCGCCCCCACCTCTCCACGTTACGTGAGATGGGGTGGGAGGAGCGCACAACCCCTTAGTGGGCTGATGTGCCCCCTCCCCTTGGCCCATAAGGCCCCCCAACGCTTGCCGGGGCCTCCGAAACCCCTTTCGGACACGCTGGTCGTCACCCGGTACCCCCGAAACAATTCCGGACTCCAATACCCTTTGTCCAATATATCGATCTTCACCTCCGAACCATTCCGGAGTTCCTCATCACGTCCGGGATCTCATCTGGGACTCCGAACAACCTTCGGTAACCACATACTATTTCCCATAACAACTCTAGCGTCACCGAACCTTAAGTGTGTAGACCCTGCGGGTTCGGGAACCATGCAGACATGACCGAGACACCTCTCCGGCCAATAACCAATAGCGGGATCTGCATACCCATATTGGCTCCCACATGTTCCATGATGATCTCATCGTATGAACCACGATGTCGGGGATTCGATCAATCCCGTATTTAATTCACTTTGTCTATCGGTATGTTACTTGCCCGAGATTCGATCGTCGGTATCCCCATACCTCGTTCAATCTCGTAACCGGCAAGTCTCTTTACTCGTTACGTAATGCATGATCCCGTGGCTAACTCCTTAGTCACATTGAGCTCATTATGATGATGCATTACCGAGTGGGCCCAGAGATACCTCTCCGTCATACGGAGTGACAAATCCCAGTCTCAATTCGTACCAACCCAACAGACACTTTCGGAGATACCTGTAGTGCACCTTTATATCCACCCAGTTACGTTGTGACGTTTGGTACACCCAAAGTATTCCTACGGTATCCGGGAGTTGCACAATCTCATGGTCTAAGGAAATGATACTTGACATTAGAAAAGCTTTAGCAAACGAACTACACGATCTTGTGCTATGCTTAAGATTGGGTCTTGTCCATCACATCATTCTCCCAATGATATGATCCCGTTATCAACGACATCCAATGTCCATGGTCACGAAACCACGACCATCCATTGATCAACGAGCTAGTCAACTAGAGGCTTACTAGGGACATATTACGATCTATGTATTCACACATGTATTACGGTTTCCGGTTAATACAATTATAGCATGAACAATAGACAATTATCATGAACAAGGAAATATAATAATAACCATTTTATTATTGCCTCTAGGGCATATTTCCAACACCCTTTCCTTTCTCCCATGAGAGGGAAAGGCTGGAGGGGCTAGCCCTCCCCCTTTTCCTTCCCTAGGGCTGGCCAAACAAGGGAGGGGCACACCAGCCCCCTTGTGGGCTGGTCTGTCCCCTCCTTTGGCCCATAAGGCCCATATCTTGCCGGGGGTTGCCCGGAACCCCTTTCGCTGACCCGATTCCTTCCCGGTACTTCCTGAAACACTTCCAGTGTCCAAATACCATCGTCCTATTTATCAATCTTTACCTCTTGACCATTTCGAGACTCCTTGTCATGTCCGTGATCCCATCCGGGGCTCCGAACAACATTCGCTCACCAAAACATATAACTCATATAACACTATATCGTCAATGAACGTTAAGTTTGCGGACCCGACGGGTTCGAGAACTATGTAGACATGACCGAGACACCTCTCCGGTCAATAACCAATAGCGGAACCTGGATGCCCATATTGGCTCCTACATATTCTACGAAGATCTTTATCGGTCAAACCGTTATGACAACATACGTAATTCCCTTTGTCCATCGGTATGTTACTTGCCTGAGATTCGATCGTCGGTATCTTCATACCTAGTTCAATCTCTTTACCGGCAAGTCTCTCTACTTGTTCCATAATACATCATCTCTTGACTAACTCCTTAGTCATTTGCTTGCAAGCTTATGATGTGTATTACCGAGAGGGCCTAGAGATACCTCTCCGATACTCAGAGTGAGAAATCCTAATCTAGATCTATGCCAACTCAACAAACACCTTCGGAGATACCTGTAGAGCATCTTTATGATCACCCAGTTACGTTGTGACGTTTGATAGCACACAAGGTATTCCTCCGGTATCCGGGAGTTGCATAATCTCATAGTCGAAGGAATAAGTATTTGACATGAAGAAAGCAATAGCAATAAACTGAACGATCATTATGCTAAGCTAACAGATGGGTCTTGTCCATTGTCGGTGTCAAAACCGACCGATCTCGGGTTTGGGGTCCCGAACTATGCGTCTGAGGATCGAGGGTAAAAAGGGACAAGTGGGACACGATGTTTACCCAAGTTCGGGCCCTCTTAATGGAGGTAAAACCCTACATCCTGCTTGATTGTATTCGATGGGTATAGGGGTTACAAGAGTTGATCTACCTCGAGATCGTAATGCCTAAACCCTAACTGTCTAGCCTATGAAAATTCTGATAGCCTCCACGGACTAAACCCTCCGGTTTACATACACACCGAAGGGACCTAGGGTTGTACAGAGTCGGTTTGTGGGGAAGGAAATATCATATCCGGACACCAATCTTGCCATCCACGCATAGGGGAGTCCTACCCGGACACGGGGGGAAGTCTTCCTCTTACATCTTCTCGGCCCATCAGTCCGGCCTGTATCAATAGCACGAACACCCGAGGACCCCTTAATCCAGGACTCCCTCAGTAGCCCCTGAACCAGTCTTCGATGACGATGTGTTCGGCACGCAGATTGTCTTCGGCATTGCAAGGCAGGTTCCTCCTTCTGAACACTTTAAAACAATTCCCTGAGCAAAGAAACTGTATCCGGCTCTGCATAATTGTCACAAGCCCTAGCCACGAAGGCAAGATATCAAACAAAAAAATGTCTTTTGACAACTTTTTTTGGCAAAACGTCATATCTGGCCTCTTAGCATTCTGAACCGTTTTCACGCCTCCCGCTTCGCGTTTCGAGGCATAGCCTTCATTGGCACGTCTTGTCAAAACAGAGATCGTGCCCGCCCAATGCGGGATCCTCATCAATACGGTTTTGGGTAACCCAACCGTGCCATTCGCATGATCCCTTGGAAACATGAAGGAAATATGCCCTAGAGGCAATAATAAAGTATTATTTATTTCCTTATATCATGATAAATGTTTATTATTCATGCTAGAATTGTATTAACCGGAAACATAATACATGTGTGAATACATAGACAAACAGTGTGTCACTAGTATGCCTCTACTTGACTAGCTCGTTAATCAAAGATGGTTATGTTTCCTAGCCATAGACATGAGTTGTCATTTGATTAACGGGATCACCTCATTAGGAGAATGACGTGATTGACTTGACCCATTCCGTTAGCTTAGCACCCGATCGTTTAGTATGTTGCTATTGCTTTCTTCATGACTTATACATGTTCCTATGACTATGAGATTATGCAACTCCCGTTTACCGGAGGAACACTTTGTATGCTACCAAACGTCACAACGTAAATGGGTGATTATAAAGGTGCTCTACAGGTGTCTCCAAAGGTACTTGTTGGGTTGGCGTATTTCGAGATTATGATTTGTCACTCCGATTGTCGGAGAGGTATCTCTGGGCCCACTCAGTAATGCACATCACTATAAGCCTTGCAAGCATTGTGACTAATGAGTTAGTTGCAGGATGATGTATTACGGAACGAGTAAAGAGACTTGCCGGTAACGAGATTGAACTAGGTATCGAGATACCGACGATCGAATCTCGGGCAAGTAACATACCGATGACAAAGGGAACAACGTATGTTGTTATGCGATCTGACCGATAAAGATCTTTGTAGAATATGTGGGAACCAATATGAGCATCCAGGTTCCGCTATTGGTTATTGACCGGAGAGGTGTCTCGGTCATGTCTACATAGTTCTCGAACCCGTAGGGTCCGCACACTTAAAGTTACGATGACAGTTATATTATGATTTTATATATTTTGATGTACCGAAGGTTGTTCGAAGTCCCGGATGTGATCACGGACATGACGAGGAGTCTCGAAATGTTCGAGACATAAAGATTGATATATTGGACGACTATATTCGGACACCGGAAGTGTTCCGGAGAAGTTTTGGATAAAACCGGAGTGCCGGAGGGGTTACCGGAACCCCCCGGGGAAGTATTGGGCCTTAGTGGGCCTTGAGGGGAGAGAGAGGGCAGCAGCCAGGAGGTGGTGCGCCCCCTCCCATGAGGAGTCCGAATTGGACTAGGGGAGGGGGCGCAGCCCCTCTTTCCCTCTCCCTCTCCCTCTCTTTCCTTCCCCCCCTCTCTTCCTAGTTGGACTAGGAAAGGGGAGTCCTACTCCTACTAGGAGGAGGACTCCCCCCCTCTCCTTGGCGCGCCCAAGGCAGCCGGCCTCCCCCTTGCTCCTTTATATACGGGGGCAGGGGGCACCTCTAGACACACTTGATATACGATATTTTAGCCGTGTGCGGTGCCCCCTCCACCATATTACACCTCGATAATACCGTTGCGGAGCTTAGGCGAAGCCCTGCGTCGGTGGAACATCATCATCGTCACCACGCCGTCGTGCTGACGAAACTCTCCCTCAACACTCGGCTGGATCGGAGTTCGAGGGACGTCATCGAGCTGAACGTGTGCTGAACTCGGAGGTTCCGTGCGTTCGGTACTTGATCGGTCGGATCGTGAAGACGTATGACTACATCAACCGCGTTGTGATAACGCTTCCGCTGTCAGTCTACGAGGGTACGTGGACAACACTCTCCCCTCTCGTTGCTATGCATCACCATGATCTTGCGTGTGCGTAGGAAATTTTTTGAAATTACTACGTTCCCGAACAGTGGCATCAGAGCCTGGTTTTATGCGTTGATGCTATGCACGAGTAGAACACAAGTGAGTTGTGGGCGATATAAGTCATACTGCTTACCAGCATGTCATACTTTGGTTCCGCGGTATTGTGAGATGAAGCGGCCCGGACCGACATTACGCGTACGCTTACGCGAGACTGGTTTCACCGTTGCGAGCACTCGTTGCTTAAAGGTGACTGGCGGGTGTCTGTCTCTCTCACTTTAGTTGAACCGAGTGTGGCTACGCCCGGTCCTTGCGAAGGTTAAAACAGCACCAACTTGACAAACTATCGTTGTGGTTTTGATGCGTAGGTAAGAACGGTTCTTGCTAAGACCATAGCAGCCACGTAAAACTTGCAACAACAAAGTAGAGGACGTCTAACTTGTTTTTGCAGGGCATGTTGTGATGTGATATGGTCAAGACATGATGCTATATTCTATTGTATGAGATGATCATGTTTTGTAACCGAGTTATCGGCAACTGGCAGGAGCCATATGGTTGTCGCTTTATTGTATGAAATGCAATCGCCATGTAATTGTTTTACTTTATCACTAAGCAGTAGCGATAGTCGTAAAAGCAATAAGTTGGCGAGACGACAACGATACTACGATGGAGATCAAGGTGTCGCGCCGGTGATGATGGTGATCATGATGGTGCTTCAGAGATGGAGATCACGAGCACGGTGCTTCGGAGATGGAGATCACAAGCACAAGATGATGATGGCCATATCATATCACTTATATTGATTGCATGTGATGTTTATCTTTTATGCATCTTATCTTGCTTTGATTGACGGTAGCATTATAAGATGATCTCTCACTAAAGTTTCAAGATAAAAGTGTTCTCCCTGAGTATGCACCGTTGCAAAAGTTCTTCGTGCTGAGACACCACGTGATGATCGGGTGTGATAGGCTCTACGTTCAAATACAACGGGTGCAAAATAGTTGCACACGCGGAATACTCAGGTTAAACTTGACGAGCCTAGCATATGCAGATATGGCCTCGGAACACGGAGACCGAAAGGTCGAGCGTGAATCATATAGTAGATATGATCAACATAGTGATGTTCACCATTGAAACTACTCCATCTCACGTGATGATCGGACATGGTTTAGTTTATTTGGAT
Source organism: Triticum aestivum (assembly GCF_018294505.1). NCBI lineage: Eukaryota > Viridiplantae > Streptophyta > Magnoliopsida > Poales > Poaceae > Triticum > Triticum aestivum. The sequence goes on from NC_057802.1 coordinate 504,272,508, forward strand.
CACGTAATCACTTAGATGATTAGAGGGATGTCTATCTAAGTGGGAGTCCTTAAGTAATATGATTAATTGAACTTAAATTTATCATGAACTTAGTACCTGATAGTATCTTGCTTGTCTATGTTAATTGTAGATAAATGGCATGTGCTGTTGTTCCGTTGAATTTTAATGCGTTCCTTGAGAAAGATAAGTTGAAAGATGATGGTAGCAATTACACGGACTGGGACCGTAACTTGAGGATTATCCTCATTGCTGCACAGAAGAATTACGTCCTAGAAGCACCGCTAGGTGCCAGGCCTCCTGCAAGGGCAACGCCAGAAGTTATGAACGTCTGGCAGAGCAAAGCTGATGACTACTCAATAGTTCAGTGTGCCATGCTTTACGGCTTAGAACCAGGTCTTCAACGACGTTTTGAACGTCATGGAGCATATGAGATGTTCCAGGAGTTGAAGTTAATATTTCAAGAAAATGCCCGGATTGAGAGATATGAAGTCTCCAGTAAGTTCTATAGCTGCAAGATGGAAGAGAATAGTTCTGTCAGTGAGCATATACTCAAAATGTCTGGGTATAATAATCACTTGATTCAACTGGGAGTTAATCTTCCGGATGATAGCGTCATTGACAGAATTCTTCAATCACTACCACCAAGCTACAAGAGCTTCGTGATGAACTATAACATGCAAGGGATGAATAAGACAATTCCCGAGCTCTTCGCAATGCTAAAGGCAGCGGAGGTAGAAATCAAAAAGGAGCAACAAGTGTTGATGGTCAGTAAAACCACTAGTTTCAAGAAAAAGGGCAAAGGGAAGAAGAAAGGGAACTTCAAGAAGAACAGCAAGCAAGTTGCTGTTCAGGAGAAGAAATCCAAGTCTGGACCTAAGCCTGAAACTGAGTGCTTCTACTGTAAGCAGACTGGACACTGGAAGCGGAACTGCCCCAAGTATTTGGCGGAAAAGAAGGATGGCAAGGTTAACAAAGGTATATGTGATATACATGTTATTGATGTGTACCTTACTAATACTCGCAGTAGCACCTGGGTATTTGATACTGGTTCTGTTGCTAATATTTGCAACTCGAAACAGGGGCTACGGATTAAGAGAAGATTGGCTAAGGACGAGGTGACGATGCGCGTGGGAAATGGTTCCAAAGTCGATGTGATCGCCGTTGGCACGCTACCTCTACATCTACCTTCGGGATTAGTTTTAGACCTAAATAATTGTTATTTGGTGCCAACGTTGAGCATGAACATTATATCTGGATCTTGTTTAATGCGAGACGGTTATTCATTTAAATCAGAGAATAATGGTTGTTCTATTTATATGAATAATATCTTTTATGGTCATGCACCCTTGAAGAGTGGTCTATTTTTAATGAATCTCGATAGTAGTGACACACATATTCATAATGTTGAAGCCAAAAGATGCAGAGTTGATAATGACAGTGCAACTTATTTGTGGCACTGCCGTTTAGGTCATATCGGTGTAAAGCGCATGAAGAAACTCCATACTGATGGACTTTTGGAATCACTTGATTATGAATCACTTGGTACTTGTGAACCGTGCCTCATGGGCAAGATGACTAAAACACCATTCTCCGGAACTATGGAGAGAGCAACAGATTTATTGGAAATCATACATACAGATGTATGTGGTCCGATGAATATTGAGGCTCGTGGCGGATATCGTTATTTTCTCACCTTCACAGATGATTTGAGCAGATATGGGTATATCTACTTAATGAAACATAAGTCTGAAACATTTGAAAAGTTCAAAGAATTCCAGAGTGAAGTTGAAAATCATCGTAACAAGAAAATAAAGTTTCTATGATCAGATCGTGGAGGAGAATATTTGAGTTACGAGTTTGGCCTACATTTGAAACAATGCGGAATAATTTTGCAACTCACACCACCCGGAACACCACAGCGTAATGGTGTGTCCGAACGTCGTAATCGTACTTTATTAGATATGGTGCGATCTATGATGTCTCTTACAGATTTACCGCTATCCTTTTGGGGTTATGCTTTAGAGACGGCTGCATTCACTCTAAATAGGACACCATCGAAATCCGTTGAGACGACGCCTTATGAACTATTGTTTAGCAAGAAACCAAAGTTGTCGTATCTTAAAGTTTGGGGTTGCGATGCTTATGTGAAGAAACTTCAACCTGATAAGCTCGAACCTAAATCGGAGAAATGTGTCTTCATAGGATACCCAAAGGAGACTATTGGGTACACCTTCTATCATAGATCCGAAGGCAAGATATTCGTTGCTAAGAATGGATCCTTTCTAGAGAAGGAGTTTCTCTCGAAAGAAGTGAGTGGGAGGAAAGTAGAACTTGATGAGGTAACTGTACCTGCTCCCTTATTGGAAAGTAGATCATCGCAGAAATCAGTTTCTGCGACACCTACACCAATTAGTGAGGAAGTTAATGATAATGATCATGAAACTTCAGATCAAGTTATTACTGAACCTCGTAGATCAACTAGATCAAGATCCGCACCAGAGTTGTGCGGTAATCCTGTTCTGGAGGTTATGTTACTAGACCATGACGAACCTATGAACTATGAAGAAGCGATGGTGAGCCCAGATTCCGCAAAATGGCTTGAAGCCATGAAATCCGAGATGGGATCCATGTATGAGAACAAAGTATGGACTTTGGTTGACTTGCCCGATGGTCGGCAAGCCATTGAAAATAAATGGATCTTCAAGAAGAAGACTGACGTTGATGGTAATGTTACTGTCTATAAAGCTCGACTTGTTGTGAAAGGTTTTCGACAAGTTCAAGCGATTGACTACGATGAGACCTTCTCACCCGTAGCGATGCTTAAGTCTGTCCGAATCATGTTAGCAATTGCCGCATTTTATGATTATGAAATTTGGCAAATGGATGTCAAAACTGCATTCCTGAATGGATTTCTGGAAGAAGAGTTGTATATGATGCAACCGAAAGGTTTTGTCGATCCAAAGGGAGCTAACAAAGTGTGCAAGCTCCAGCGATCCATTTATGGACTGGTGCAAGCCTCTCGGAGTTGGAATAAATGCTTTGATAGTGTGATCAAAGCATTTGGTTTTATACAGACTTTTGGAGAAGCCTGTATTTACAAGAAAGTGAGTGGGAGCTCAGTAGCATTTCTGATATTATATGTGGATGACATATTGCTGATTGGAAATGATATAGAATTTCTAGATAGAATCAAGGGATACTTGAATAAGAGTTTTTCAATGAAAGACCTCGGTGAAGCTGCATATATATTAGGCATTATGTGACGCCCGGATAATTATGCTACAGTAAACCTACGCTAATGATGCCACGTCACCTCTGTTAGTGTTGATAATCTCGCGTTAGTTCAAAACCGGATCAAAATTCAAATTCAAAATATGGCAAACAACAAAAGTTTTCAAAAATATTAAAACTAAAATGTTCGGGGGGATTCAAATAAATCATGGATAATTATGATGGAGAAAACCACACTTATATAAACTCTTTAAATACTCTAAAATGAATAAAACAGTAGTCAAAACAATTATTGAAATGCCTTTTATAATTAATAAAATGTTAAACTATTCTAGTTAGGTGTTAAACTTTTTATCGCAGTGGGTTTAGTGGTAGTACTAATTTAGGGATCATTTTGTACTTTACAAAACTAAAATAAAATGAGGAACAAAATAAAACAGAAAAGAAATAAGATACAAAAAAACAAAAGGAAACTAAAATCCAAAAAAAGAAAAAGACAAAAGGCCCCCCTGGCCAACTGGGCCAACGGCCCAGCCGGCCAGCCCACTGGCCCAACCGGCCCCTCACCCCTGCTTAACCCCCCGACCCCAAACCCTAACCTATCTCCATCTCCCCCAGATCCCCCACGACCCCCACTCTCTCCCTCCCCACTCGCTTGGATCGGGGAGGAGCCCGATCCCGTGCCTCCGCCGCAGGCGCCCCTCCCCGGCCCCACCCGCTCGTCGTCGCCGTGCACCACCACCGCCGCCGTCCTCTCCGTCACCGAACCGCCGCCGTACTCGTCGCGCTCGACGCCTCGTCCGCCATCGCCCGAAGGCCTCCCCATCGACGGACGACCCCGCCGCCGCTGCTCGTCAACGCAGCCTCGACGCCGCCGCCCGGTGCCGCCACGGGTCGCCTGCCCCTACGCCGACGCGACCTCGCCACAACGTCGCCGACCGCCTCCCCGGCCCCACCCGAGCCCACGGCCGCTCCCCTACGCTCCGCTGTGAGCGCCGCCCGTTTCCCCCTTCTCCCTTCTCCCCGTCGTCGTCCGGCGCCCTGGCCGCGCCCGGCTCGCCCCTCTGTCGTCCGCGACTCGCGCCGCCGTTATTCGCACCGCAAGCACGCCCCGCCGCCGGCGTCAGCCTCCGCATGGCCTTGCCCCCCCTCCTACGGCTGCCCCCACGACGCTTGGCCCTGCAGCCGTTCCTGCCAGCTGCCGGCGCCCCGACGCGCCTCGCCTCGCCTCGCACCGGGGCGGGTTCGGCCTCCGCCCGGGGCAGCGCCCGTTGGCCGTGCCCGCTCCAGTGGCCTTTGTGCCACTGGCAGCTGGGGCCCCTCCCCTAAAAAAGAAAAAAAGAAAAAAGAAAGGAAATGTAAAAATATATATTAATAAGAATAATTAATTAATTAGTTAAACACTTAATTAACTTAAGTAATCTTGTTTAATTAAATTAATTAATTAGATAGCCTAGCTAATTAGCTAATTAACCTAATGTGACAATGACATGTGGGTCCACTTTAACCCTATTGACCAGTCAACAGTTGACTGGTGAACTGCTGACTGGACCTCCCCTGGCCCACTTGTCATCCTCTGTGTACCCTTCTGTGTACACAGAACTGGGTGCCCATAGCAATTTAATATTTATTTTAGAATTATAATAAATTCAGAAGATTGTTTAAATCTTTGAAAAATCATAGTAAATTAACCGTAACTCGGATCGAAAAACTTTGTACATGAAAGTTGCTCAGAACGACGAGACGAATCCGGATACGCAGTCCGTTCGTCCACCACACCTCCCTAACCTATTGAACTCGCAACTTTCCCCCTCCGGTCCATCTGTCCGAAAACGCAAAACATCGGGAATACTTTCCCGGATGTTCCCCCCCTTCGCCGGTACCACCTACTGTCGTGTTAGGACACACCTCGCACTGCTCATTGTCATGTCACGCATCGTCATGTTTATGTTTGCATTGTATTTACTGTTTCTTCCCCCCTCTTCTCTCCGGTAGACTACGAGACCGACACTGCTGCTGCCCAGTTCGACTACGGAGTTGACGACCCCTCCTACTTGCCAGAGCAACCAGGCAAGCCCCCCCTCCCTTGATCACCAGATATCACCTATTCTTCTCTATACTGCTTGCATTAGAGTAGTGTAGCATGTTACTGCTTTCCGTTAATCCTATCCTGATGCATAGCCTGTCATTGTTGCTACAGTTGTTACCCTTACCTGCTATCCTACTGCTTAGTATAGGATGCTAGTGTTCCATCAGTGGCCCTACACTCTTGTCCGTCTGCCATGCTATACTACTGGGCCGTGATCACTTCGGGAGGTGATCACGGGTATATACTATATACATTATATACATGACACATGTGGTGACTAAAGTCGGGTCGGCTCGTTGAGTACCCGCAAGTGATTCTGATGAGGGGGCTGAAAGGACAGGTGGCTCCATCCCGGTAGAGGTGGGCCTGGGTTCCTGACGGCCCCCGACTGTTACTTTATGGCGGAGCGACAGGGCAGGTTGAGACCACCTAGGAGAGAGGTGGGCCTGGCCCTGGTCGGCGTTCGCGGATACATAACACGCTTAACGAGTTCTTGGTATTTGATCTGAGTCTGGCCATTTGGTCTATACGCACTAACCATCTACGCGGGAGTAGTTATGGGTATCCCGACGTCGTGGTATCAGCCGAAGCTCTTTTGACGTCAGCGACTGAGTGGCGCGCGCCGCATTGGACCGTAAGCTCGCGCTTGTATTAAGGGGGCTAGGTCTGCTTCCGGCCGCGTACGCAACGTGCAGGTGTGCATAGGGCGATGGGCCCAGACCCCTGCGCGCATAGGTTTAGACCGGCGTGCTGACCTCTCTGTTGAGCCTAGGTGGGGCTGCGACGTGTTGATCTTACGAGGCCGGGCATGACCCAGAAAAGTGTGTCCGGCCAAATGGGATCGAGCGTGTTGGGTTATGTGGTGCACCCCTGCAGGGAAGTTTATCTATTCGAATAGCCGTGTCCCTCGGTAAAAGGACGACCCGGAGTTGTACCTTGACCTTATGACAACTAGAACTGGATACTGAATAAAATACACCCTTCCAAGTGCCAGATACAACCCGGTGATCGCTCTCTAACAGGGCGACGAGGAGGGGATCGCCGGGTAGGATTATGCTATGCGATGCTACTTGGAGGACTTCAATCTACTCTCTTCTACATGCTGCAAGATGGAGATGTCCAGAAGCGTAGTCTTCGACAGGACTAGCTATCCCCCTTTTATTCTGGCATTCTGCAGTTCAGTCCACTGATATGGCCCTTTACACATATACCCATGCATATGTAGTGTAGCTCCTTGCTTGCGAGTACTTTGGATGAGTACTCACGGTTGCTTTTCTCCCTCTTTTCCCCTTTTCTATACCGGATTGTCGCAACCAGATGCTGGAGTCCAGGAGCTAGAGATCCCGAGGATGATGCTACATGGAGTTCGGCTTCGAGGAGTAGTTAGGAGGTCCCAGGCAGGAGGCCTTGCCTTTTCGATCGTTGCTACTTTTGTGCTAGCCTTCTTAAGGCAAACTTGTTTAACTTATGTCTGTACTCAGATATTGTTGCTTCCGCTGACTCGTCTATGATCGAGCACTTGTATTCGAGCCCTCGAGGCCCCTGGCTTGTATTATGATGCTTGTATGACTTATTTATGTTTTAGAGTTGTGTTGTGATATCTTCCCGTGAGTCCCTGATCTTGATCGTACACATTTGCGTGCATGATTAGTGTACGGTCAAATCGGGGGCGTCACAAGTTGGTATCAGAGCCGACTGCCTGTAGGAATCCCCCTTTCCAACTCCTTGGCCGAAGTCGAGTCTAGACATTTCAAAAACTTTTACTAACATGGCTGTGTGTCTTACGGGCCCACGTCGCCATTGGGTGGTATTAGGATCTTTTACTCCTTGCCTATACTCTGGGACTCTGATCTCTCTTCTATTCGGGTTAAATGATTTTACTAAATCTAACATTAGGATCTCGTTATCACTTTCACCCGGAGAGCCCCTTATTACTGATGATCGTCTGTTGCACGTGAAGACCCTGAAGATACTCTCCGCTAACAACCCGAGAACTTGTGTTCATCGCTTTTACAATTCCCTTTCATCGATAAACTCCTATGGATAACCACGTATACTCGCCATTCATACAATGTTTCCCAGATGATCTTGTTATTACAAGATACCCCGAAATTCTCTCTGTTGTTCCGAGAATCCCTTGAGCTTACTACCCTGCTGTTCTTTGTCACCTGAATACCCCTACGGATAATCCTCGCACTTACCGAGTATCCGCTCATCCCCAGTTGATTCAAGTATTTCACAAAAGTGTTCAAAATATCGTTCGATCTTCCGAAAATCTTCAGGAGCCTGTTGCTCTTGAAATTCTTGCTTACTAGCATTATGATTAATCCCATAAACCTCGAAATCTTATTGGCACCCTTTGTCATTATCTTTTTGAGTCCATTGATTCAATATGATGCGAATGCTCGCAATCCTCAATCAGATCCTAGAATTCATCCTTCCGGCTCAGACATCTTTAACATGAGCTGGATCTCGACCAATCAAATCGTCATCGATTGTACCCCTAAGGCTATTCAACTTATCCATCCCTAATCAGAGCATTGCTTCTGATCCCTTGTCTTGGAATTCATAATTCCTTTGCATTTGAGCTTTTGAGTTAGTCAGTTGTTTCTATAGTCTGATCTCCTTGCATTCTTTCTTCCTCTGGTTGAGTACTGATGCTCACATCAGATCCCTTGGGGACCACCAGACCCTTTTGTCGGATTTTATCCGACAATGTCCTCCATATTAAATAAGCTGGTGAGCTTTTCCTCGGATACATGATGCCTTTGGTAAATTGTATCCTCTGCCTTGTGAACCATACTCTACTTTCGAGCTTGTATTATTTACTCCGAAGTTCGTGGTATATGTTCTAAGAAGCCCTGATGGGTTGAACCTATGCCTTCCTTAATATGTGTGAACTCGAAAGTTTTCACGAGTCATACTCTCCTGGTATTTTGCCATATAAAATTTCAACACTACAACTTCATCGAACGCGAGAAGTAAATGAAAGGATATGCATTGGAGAAGTGGGAGTCGACCTTGAACTTTGTGTTCATGCCCATGGACACGATGTAGATCTTATCATTAAAAGCTTCTCTTAAATTAATTATTCCCTTGGTATAAGTTCATCTTATATCTGGGATCTGGACTTTTGCAATCGTGGTTCCGGCCATGTTCTCCTTTAAATACCATTTCTCGTGCAAGTTTAAGCACTTGTCTTCTGCAGAGCAATACCCTAGTCCAACCTCTACTTTGATCTGTCGTCGAGCATTACCCCCTGGTATCTCGAGATTGTCATGGAACTGCATAACTTCTTATGAGTTTTTCATCAAGTGCTACATTCTCACTGATTCCAATTTTCCACGGGCTCTGAGTTATTAGTCACTCGAGAACACCGATAAGCGAATCGATTCCGCACTCTGATTCAATAACTCTAAGTAATTCTTGTTGCTTACGAGTGTAATAATCCCTCAAGTCATTCCTAGCCTTATCGGCTATATCATTATCGTGCAAACTTTTAACTGTGCTACCCGGTCCTTCCCGGAACACAACTTTCGATGATGAGCTAAGCTTACGTCGATCTTCCTCGTCATATTAGTTTGCCTTGAACAACAAGCTTGATTTCAAGTTTGTGCCTTCCCCTTGGTTCCATTAACCTATCGCTTCATCATTCCTTTGACTTGATGTCATCGCCGATCGATTACATCTTCGTGGAGCCTCTTGACAAAATTTGCCATGAACATCATCAACATTTTGACTCCTTCCAGGATATCAATGGAATTCTTGATGATAAGTGCCATCCTCGTTCCTTGGTAATTTGAGTTACCATCGACAACAACCTTTCATTCCTTTCATCACAAACTTGATCAAGTTATGGAGCTCCTTGCTAACCATCCTATGTTATGTTCTACCTTGGAGTATTACCATCCTTTATGTCAAGGATATTGTGAGAATTTCTCCACCTCTTGAGAATTCTTGATATAGTAATACTTCTCGCCACCTCCATTTGTTTTCTGATCCCCGTGTTGTTTCTAAACGAAATACCGACAAATGGTCTGTGCTGTGTAAATTCTAAACTTCTAGTAACCCTAATGCTTTGAAGTTATTGGCCTATAGTTTCATTCTACGTCTATGGCTTAATGAATCATCATTCGAACATTGATTGTGCTACCTAGCCCATATTTCGGGTGCACATTTCAACCAATGTTTAACTGTGTATGTTTTCCTCGAGCATACATCATTAAGTCATTCGATCTAGCTAATGTTATCTCCTTGTTCACATAGTTGTGGAAATCCATCTTTTAAAAATCTCAATGAATTGTCGCTGAGTCCATCAGCCACCCCCTCATCCTCTCCTTGATTTAATGATGAACTCTTGTTCCGGAACTCGCTTCCATGGTTTAATTCCCGAGAATCATACAATGTCACCTCGACAATTTGTGTTGCACCTTTCTACTCAGGCATCCTGAGTCTGAGTTATCCTGACACCAATCAAATCTGAATCTCGGTCAGATATGATGGTTGGAACATATTTCCAAGAGTTATAACATTGGCCTATTTATGACCCGGTAAGGTGATGACATGCCAAACACACCTGGCCGGAGGACCTATTGTTATAAGCTTTCCTTTCAGCAAGGTTATCTATTCTTCCATGAGGAAATTGTAAGACTTATTCTATAAGTTGTTCCTGATGGATCCTTTTTGTTTCCAAATTCTGATCTTCACCTGTTGACCATGTCAATGCTATCTCAAAGCATGTCTATGGTACTCCGATTTTCAACAAGAACATTCGAAGCCCAATACTAAATGTTTCTTGCTCAATTATCCAAACACCGCTGTATGGGTTATGTCATGAAATTCCTCTCCCCTTACCTAAATGGTTTTCTACTTTCTATCCTGTCATGGATATACGCTGCTTGTCCTTGGGAAGGATATACCCTTGAAATATGTGTTTAAACACATTTTCCTTTCCATTCTTCTGTTTAATCTGATAATCATATTTTCCTTTCCATTGTTTGGTTTAACCTTTCTGGTGATCTATATGATCTAAGCAGTAATATTCTCCTGCTTATGTAAACACCTCGGTGTACAACTCTGTCAGTAAGACCCTGTTACTATTGTTGGTGACATTTCGGTAACCACCGATGGACGAGAACTTTGCCTAATGGTCCGCCTCGTTTCAACGAGCAGGAAAATGGTTCTCTTCGTCCCTCGCCCTTGGTACCGACGATGTTGCTGACATATAAATGACAGGCTACCCTCTGACATGCCTTGCTATCATGATCGTGCAAGATGTCACCGCCCTTCCTACTTTTAACCCACATGGTGGACCCATAACCCACAGTTCCACAGGATCGAAACCTGACTCTCCTGTACACCCCCTGTTCCCAAATTTATTCATCGCGCGTGGCCTCGTATGTAATTCACGGACCATCGTCCTACTGATCTATACTGGCATCAGACATAATACTTATTCCGATTGCTTTGAACCCCTTTCACACTTTGCTTCAGGCTTCGAACGATTGCCTACCCGTTTGAAACTTCTCATGGTACTTTCTTACTTGCTCTCGGCTTTTCTTAAGGTTTAGTTCGAGAGATACTTTCCGCCACCTTCCCCGATGATATTGACCAGATAGTAAACCCTGCAGAAGTCCGTTCTTCCAGAATACCCCCTTACTCTGTCGTAAGTACGATGGAGTTCCCGAAGAGAGGACGACAACTTTATCATGATGACCTGAAACAGCAGAATGAAGACATCAATGTAATGGATCAACCTCTTCGAGAAGAACAACCAAGACCAAGAACGCTACCTAGAATTTCGTAACCCGAACCTTCCCCTTTACTTCCCTCTTAAATCTCGGGACGAGATTTCTTATAGTGGAGGAGAATTGTGACGCCCAGATAATTATGCTATAGTAAACCTACGCTAATGATGCCACGTCACCTCTGTTAGTGTTGATTATCTCGCGTTAGTTCAAAACCGGATCAAAATTCAAATTCAAAATATGGCAAACAACAAAAGTTTTCAAAAATATTAAAACTAAAATGTTCGGGGGGATTCAAATAAATCATGGATAATTATGATGGAGAAAACCACACTTATATCAAATCTTTAAATACTCTAAAATGAATAAAACAGTAGTCAAAACAATTATTGAAATGCCTTTTATAATTAATAAAATGTTAAACTATTCTAGTTAGGTGTTAAACTTTTTATCGCAGTGGGTTTAGTGGTAGTACTAATTTAGGGATCATTTTGTACTTTACAAAACTAAAATAAAATGAGGAACAAAATAAAACAGAAAAGAAATAAGATACAAAAAAACAAAAGGAAACTAAAATCCAAAAAAAGAAAAAGACAGAAGGCCCCCCTGGCCAACTGGGCCAACGGCCCAGCCGGCCAGCCACTGGCCCAACCGGCCCCTCACCCCTGCTTAACCCCCCGACCCCAAACCCTAACCTATCCCCATCTCCCCCAGATCCCCCACGACCCCCACTCTCTCCCTCCCCACTCGCTTGGATCGGGGAGGAGCCCGATCCCGTGCCTCCGCCGCAGGCGCCCCTCCCCGGCCCCACCCGCTCGTCGTCGCCGTGCACCACCACCGCCGCCGTCCTCTCCGTCACCGAACCGCCGCCGTACTCGTCGCGCTCGACGCCTCGTCCGCCGTCGCCCGAAGGCCTCCCCATCGACGGACGACCCCGCCGCCGCTGCTCGTCAACGCAGCCTCGACGCCGCCGCCCGGTGCCGCCTCGGGTCGCCTGCCCCTACGCCGACGCGACCTCGCCACGACGTCGCCGACCGCCTCCCCGGCCCCACCCGAGCCCACTGCCGCTCCGCTGTGAGCGCCGCCCGTTTCCCCCTTCTCCCTTCTCCCCGTCGTCGTCCCGCGCGCCCTGGCCGCGCCCGGCTCGCTCCTCTGTCGTCCGCGACTCGCGCCGCTGTTGCTCGCACCGCGAGCACGCCCCGCCGCCGGCGTCAGCCTCCGCATGGCCTTGCCCCCCCTCCTACAGCTGCCCCCACGACGCTTGGCCCTGCAGCCGTTCCTGCCGGCTGCCAGCGCCCCGACGCGCCTCGCCTCGCCTCGCAGCGGGGCGGGTTCGGCCTCCGCCCGGGGCAGCGCCCGTTGGCCGTGCCCGCTCCAGTGGCCTTTGTGCCACTGGCAGCTGGGGCCCCTCCCCTAAAAAAAGAAAAAAAAGAAAAAAAAGAGAAAGGAAATGTAAAAATATATATTAATAAGAATAATTAATTAATTAGTTAAACACTTAATTAACTTAAGTAATCTTGTTTAATTAAATTAATTAATTAGATAGCCTAGCTAATTAGCTAATTAACCTAATGTGACAATGACATGTGGGTCCACTTTAACCCTATTGACCAGTCAACAGTTGACTGGTCAACTGCTGACTGGACCTCCCCTGGCCCACTTGTCATCCTCTGTGTACCCTTCTGTGTACACAGAACTGGGTGCCCATAGCAATTTAATATTTATTTTAGAATTATAATAAATTCAGAAGATTGTTTAAATCTTTGAAAAATCATAGTAAATTAACCGTAACTCGGATCGAAAAACTTTGTGCATGAAAGTTGCTCAGAACGACGAGACGAATCCGGATACGCAGTCCGTTCGTCCACCACACCTCCCTAACCTATTGAACTCGCAACATTCCCCCTCCGGTCCATCTGTCCGAAAACGCAAAACATCGGGAATACTTTCCCGGATGTTCCCCCCCTTCGCCGGTACCACCTATTGTCGCGTTAGGACACACCTCGCACTACTCATTGTCATGTCACGCATCGTCATGTTTATGTTTGCATTGTATTTACTGTTTCTCCCCCCTCTTCTCTCCGGTAGACTACGAGACCGACACTGCTGCTGCCCAGTTCGACTACGGAGTTGACGACCCCTCCTACTTGCCAGAGCAACCAGGCAAGCCCCCCCTTGATCACCAGATATCACCTACTCTTCTCTATACTGCTTGCATTAGAGTAGTGTAGCTTGTTACTGCTTTCCGTTAATCCTATCCTGATGCATAGCCTGTCATTGTTGCTACAGTTGTTACCCTTACCTGCTATCCTACTGCTTAGTATAGGATGCTAGTGTTCCATCAGTGGCCCTACACTCTTGTCCGTCTGCCATGCTATACTACTGGGTCGTGATCACTTCGGGAGGTGATCACGGGTATATACTATATACATTATATACATGACACATGTGGTGACTAAAGTCGGGTCGGCTCGTTGAGTACCCGCAAGTGATTCTGATGAGGGGGCTGAAAGGACAGGTGGCTCCATCCCGGTAGAGGTGGGCCTGGGTTCCTGACGGCCCTCGACTGTTACTTTATGGCGGAGCGACAGGGCAGGTTGAGACCACCTAGGAGAGAGGTGGGCCTGGCCCTGGTCGGCGTTCGCGGATACATAACACGCTTAACGAGTTCTTGGTATTTGATCTGAGTTTGGCCATTTGGTCTATACGCACTAACCATCTACGCAGGAGTAGTTATGGGTATCCCGACGTTGTGGTATCAGCCGAAGCTCTTTTGACGTCAGCGACTGAGTGGCGCGCGCCGCATTGGACCGTAAGCTCGCGCTTGTATTAAGGGGGCTAGGTCAGCTTCCGGCCGCGTACGCAACGTGCAGGTGTGCATAGGGCGATGGGCCCAGACCCCTGCGCGCATAGGTTTAGACCGGTGTGCTGACCTCTCTGTTGAGCCTAGGTGGGGCTGCGACGTGTTGATCTTATGAGGCCGGGCATGACCCAGAAAAGTGTGTCCGGCCAAATGGGATCGAGCGTGTTGGGTTATGTGGTGCACCCCTGCAGGGAAGTTTATCTATTCGAATAGCCGTGTCCCTCGGTAAAAGGACGACCCGGAGTTGTACCTTGACCTTATGACAACTAGAACTGGATATTGAATAAAATACACCCTTCCAAGTGCCAGATACAACCCGATGATCGCTCTCTAACAGGGCGACGAGGAGGGGATCGCCGGGTAGGATTATGCTATGCGATGCTACTTGGAGGACTTCAATCTACTCTCTTCTACATGCTGCAAGATGGAGATGTCCAGAAGCGTAGTCTTCGACAGGACTAGCTATCCCCCTTTTATTCTGGCATTCTGCAGTTCAGTCCACTGATATGGCCCTTTACACATATACCCATGCATATGTAGTGTAGCTCCTTGCTTGCGAGTACTTTGGATGAGTACTCACGGTTGCTTTTCTCCCTCTTTTCCCTTTTTCTATACCGGATTGTCGCAACCAGATGCTGGAGTCCAGGAGCTAGAGATCCCGAGGATGATGCTACATGGAGTTCGGCTTCGAGGAGTAGTTAGGAGGTCCCAGGCAGGAGGCCTTGCCTTTTCGATCATTGCTACTTTTGTGCTAGCCTTCTTAGGGCATACTTGTTTAACGTATGTCTGTACTCAGATATTGTTGCTTCCGCTGACTCGTCTATGATCGAGCACTTGTATTCGAGCCCTCGAGGCCCCTGGCTTGTATTATAATGCTTGTATGACTTATTTATGTTTTAGAGTTGTGTTGTGATATCTTCCCGTGAGTCCCTGATCTTGATCGTACACATTTGCGTGCATGATTAGTGTACGGTCAAAACGGGGGCGTCACACATTAAGATCTATAGAGATAGATCAAGACGCTTAATTGGAATTTCACAAAGCACATACCTTGACAAAGTTTTGAAGTTCAAAATGGATCAAGCAAAGAAAGGGTTCTTGCCTGTACTACAAGGTGTGAGATTGAGTAAGACTCAATGCGAGACCACTGCAGAAGATAGAGAGAAGATGAAAGATGTTCCCTATGCTTCAGCCATAGGCTCTATCATGTATGCAATGTTGTGTACCAGACCTGATGTGTCCCTTGCTATAAGTTTAGCAGGGAGGTACCAAAGTAATCCAGGAGTGGATCACTGGACAGCGGTCAAGAACATCCTGAAATACCTGAAAAGGACTAAGGATATGTTTCTCGTTTATGGAGGTGACAAAGAGCTCATCGTAAGTGGTTATGTTGAGTCAAGCTTTGACACTGATCCGGACGATTCTAAATCACAAACCGGATACGTATTTACATTGAACGGTGGAGTATTCAGTTGGTGCAGTTCTAAGAAAAGTGTCGTGGCGGGATCTACGTGTGAAGCGGAGTACATAGCTGCTTCGGAAGCAGCAAATGAAGGAGTCTGGATGAAGGAGTTCATATCCGATCTAGGTGTCATACCTAGTGCATCGGGACCAATGAAAATCTTTTGTGACAATACTGGTGCAATTGCCTTAGCAAAGGAATCCAGGTTTCACAAGAGAACCAAGCACATCAAAAGACGCTTCAATTCCATCCGGGATTTAGTCCAGGTGGGAGACATAGAAATTTGCAAGATACATACGGATCTGAATGTTGCAGACCCGTTGACTAAGCCTCTTCCACGAGCAAAACATGATCAGCACCAAGACTCCATGGGTGTAAGAATCATTACTGTGTAATCTAGATTATTGACTCTAGTGCAAGTGGGAGACTGAAGGAAATATGCCCTAGAGGCAATAATAAAGTATTATTTATTTCATTATATCATGATAAATGTTTATTATTCATGCTAGAATTGTATTAACCGGAAACATAATACATGTGTGAATACATAGACAAACAGTGTGTCACTAGTATGCCTCTACTTGACTAGCTCGTTAATCAAAGATGGTTATGTTTCCTAGCCATAGACATGAGTTGTCATTTGATTAACGGGATCACCTCATTAGGAGAATGACGTGATTGACTTGACCCATTCCGTTAGCTTAGCACCCGATCGTTTAGTATGTTGCTATTGCTTTCTTCATGACTTATACATGTTCCTATGACTATGAGATTATGCAACTCCCGTTTACCGGAAGAACACTTTGTGTGCTACCAAACGTCACAACGTAAATGGGTGATTATAAAGGTGCTCTACAGGTGTCTCCAAAGGTACTTGTTGGGTTGGCGTATTTCGAGATTAGGATTTGTCACTCCGATTGTCGGAGAGGTATCTCTGGGCCCACTCAGTAATGCACATCACTATAAGCCTTGCAAGCATTGTGACTAATGAGTTAGTTGCGAGATGATGTATTACGGACGAGTAAAGAGACTTGCCGGTAACGAGATTGAACTAGGTATCGAGATACCGACGATCGAATCTCGGGCAAGTAACATACCGATGACAAAGGGAACAACGTATGTTGTTATGCGGTCTGACCGATAAAGATCTTCGTAGAATATGTGGGAACCAATATGAGCATCTAGGTTCCTCTATTGGTTATTGACCGGAGAGGTGTCTCGGTCATGTCTACATAGCTCTCGAACCCGTAGGGTCCGCACGCTTAAAGTTACGATGATAGTTATATTATGAGTTTATATGTTTTGATGTACCGAAGGTTGTTCGGAGTCCCGGATGTGATCACGGACATGACGAGGAGTCTCTAAATGGTCGAGACATAAAGATTGATATATTGGACGACTATATTCGGACACCGGAAGTGTTCCGGAGAAGTTTCGGATAAAACCGGAGTGCCGGAGGGGTTACCGGAACCCCCCGGGGAATTATTGGGCCTTAGTGGGCCTTGAGGGGAGAGAGAGGGCAGCAGCCAGGAGGTGGTGCGCCCCTCCCTGAGGAGTCCGAATTGGACTAGGGGAGGGGGGCGCAGCCCCTCTTTCCCTCTCCCTCTCCCTCTCTTTCCTTCCCCCCCCCCTCTCTTCCTAGTTGGACTAGGAAAGGGGAGTCCTACTCCTACTAGGAGGAGGAATCCCCCCGTCTCCTTGGCGCGCCCAAGGCAGCCGGCCTCCCCCTTGCTCCTTTATATACGGGGGCAGGGGGCACCTCTAGACACACTTGATATACGATATTTTAGCCGTGTGCGGTGCCCCCCTCCACCATATTACACCTCGATAATACCGTTGCGAAGCTTAGGCGAAGCCCTGCGTCGGTGGAACATCATCATCGTCACCACGCCGTCGTGCTGACGAAACTCTCCCTCAACACTCGGCTGGATCGGAGTTCGAGGGACGTCATCAAGCTGAACGTGTGCTGAACTCGGAGGTGCCGTGCGTTCGGTACTTGATCGGTCGGATCGTGAAGACGTACGACTACATCAACCGCGTTGTGATAACGCTTCCGCTGTCGGTCTACGAGGGTACGTGGACAACACTCTCCCCTCTTGTTGCTATGCATCACCATGATCTTGCGTGTGCGTAGGAAATTTTTTGAAATCACTACGTTCCCCAACAAAACATGTGAGTTTTAAGGCTCGAGGGGGGGGCGTTTGGTGTTCAACGCCCATATAAGAAGGTAAAGATTCCTCTCTTTTTCCCACACCTTCTTCCTTCTCCGGCCATCCCTTCCTCTGAGCTCCAGCGCCCAAAATCTCAATCTTTCCCGCCGCCACCATCCTCTCCAGCCATGTCTGGATCCGGTTCTAAGGGCATGTGGGAGGCCTCCTCCGTCACCGAGAGGGGCATCAAGGAGCTCCGGGGCGCGGGATATCTGTCCGTGGACATCGCGCACAGGCTCCCTGCCAAGGATCAAGTCATCCCCACCCCGGAGCCCGGTAAAAGGGTTGTATTCATTCCTCACTTCCTCCAGGGCTAGGGTTTCCCCTTCACCCCTTCGTCTGAGGCCTCATGTTCTATTATGGGCTAGATTTCCATGATGTAGCCCCGAATTCCTTCCTCCACATATCGGCGTTCATCGTCGTGTGCGAGGCCCTTCTCCACATCCCCCCACACTTCGGCATATGGCTCAAGGTCTTCAATCTGAAGCCGAAGGTGGTTGATGGGCAGCACGCGGACTGCAGCGATGCCATGGTAAGTAAGCTCCCCAATGCCGTCTGGCCTAAGGGTGCGTTTGTGGAGAATGTCAAGGTGTGGCAGCAGGAGTGGTTCTACATCACCGAACCCCACGACGCCAAGTGGGCGGCCACTCCTGACTTCAGATCCGGACCCCCTACAAGGCTCACCTCGTGGACCGCCAAGGGCCTGGATTGGTGATCCACGGTGGAGGTGCAGATGCTGCAAAAAACGCATCACCAACATAATAGCCAAAAACACCGGTCTCACAAACGTGATTCAGGTGATGCGCTTCCGCCGCACTCTCCCTTGCCAACTCTGGGCCTCTCACATGTGGGATTTCAATCCGGAGGAGCCACGGACCCTGAAGCGCTTCTTCTGCACTATGTACGAAGACATTTGGAAGCAGCTCTTTAAGGCCCAAAAGTCGTGGCCGAAGAAAACCGAAGACATCGGTCTTGACCTCGAGAATCCGGCCACACCAGTAAGCATGACTTTCCCGAGTACCTATTCGATAGAATAAGTTTGGATATAACATATTGTTCATCCTTCGTGTAGGGCTGGATGGCAAAGGCGGAGCGGATCAAGTGCCCGGCACCGCTGCCCGAAGATCCAGCCACACCCCAGCTGACAGAGATGCTGGTCCCGGCGCCGTACCAGGCGCCAGAGAAGAAGACCAAGAAGAAGGGCAAGGAAACCAAGAGTGGTCCCCGCCAAAAGGGTCCTACGGACGCTATGTCTGGAGAGACCGAAGCCCCTCCTCCCATGAGGGAGACGAGGAAGAAGAGGAGGAGGAGGAGGAGGCGGAAATACACCCCCCCCCCCCGCAAGGGGAGGAAAAAGATGAGGGCAGCCCCCGAAGACTCAAAGGGGGAGGCGGCCAAGACGGGGAAGATAACCCTCCAGGACAGTTCGGACTCAGATGCCGAACTGGCCCCCAAAAAAAACCTCAGGGCGAAGCCCTTGGCCGAATCGTAAGTGTTTAGATACTTACGGTTTATCTTCCAGTATTCCTATTTTAATTATATAAGCTATTATGTTATGCGTTTTTCAGCCCTCCCCACGACCTCCCAAACACTTCACTATCGGAGGGGAGTTCTCTGCCGCCGGAGATGGCAGAGAGCGAGACGCCACCACGAGCCCCCTCGCCTATCACCACGGATGACACCGAAGTGTTATCCCGAAGGACTTGTCCTGGCTGCGAAGGAGCGGGCGAGGCTGTTGAGAAGGCACCCGAGGTCAATACCTCGGTCGCCGGAGACATAGGGGAGGTGACCCCTATGGCCACCGACGGTGGGGATCCCCAACAATCCGGGCCCCCGCCGAACACCGTTCCAGAGACCAATGCGGCCCTGGGATC
Source organism: Triticum aestivum (assembly GCF_018294505.1). Lineage (NCBI taxonomy): Eukaryota > Viridiplantae > Streptophyta > Magnoliopsida > Poales > Poaceae > Triticum > Triticum aestivum. Next base: position 504,291,984 of record NC_057802.1, read on the forward strand.
AGGTGAGCTGCCCCCTTCAACAGAGGGGGGAGGAGCATCGGCTCCATCGGCGACCTCCGCTAATCCGGAGGCACCGAATACTCTAATGGAAGCACTACAACGTGCTTCCATCGTGGAGGAGCACCGTACCCTGATGCGTACGGTAGTAGAGAAGGTTCAGTCTGTGAAGAGCGGACTGAACGAAGCCGTAACCAGCCTACTGACAGGCTTCGAGGTATGCGACGTAATGCTCTAATCGCTATTTCATATAAAGGAATATACCTGTGCATATATAGTAGCCCCTAACACTCTACCTGGTTGTGAGAAAAACCAGGCAGAGGATCACATAGTATTCGGAAGAGCTAACATACTTGTCTATTTTGTAACAAGCTTCCCTGTTGGCGGCAACCGCCCAGGCCGCTGAAGTTTCCAAGCTCAATCGGAAGCGGAAGGTAGCCGATGATGAAATCGACTGCATTAACAAGCGGTTCGACGAGACGCAAGGTATGCGCATAATTTTAAGAGTTTAGCTGTATATCATGAGTGATAGCTATGTTCAAAGAATAACTCATGTAATGCTTTTGTTTATGGGCATAATTGGTGCGGCTGAGGCCGAGGCCCTCAAAGGCGCCCTTGCCAAAGCCCAACAAGAGGCGAAGGCTAACAAAGCAGTCGCTGATAAAGCGGCAGCTGAGCTGTAGACAGAGCAGGCCGCCCACCGCCAACACGAAGCTCGGGTGACCGAAGTCGAGCAGGAGTTGAAGGACGCCATCCTCAAATGCGAACAGCTGGAGGAGAAGACTTCGGCCCAATCGACCAAAATTGCCAAGGCTCTCCAGGAGGCTAAGGAGGCGCGGATCGAGTCCCGGAGTGCTCGCGAGGAGATCCGGCAATCGAAGCAGATTGCAGACTATATTCGGAGGTCAAAGATATGCTTTGTTTACTCGGGTGTGGAGTTCTCCAGACGCGTTTGCGGATCTGCCGAGGAGTGCTGCTGATGCCGCACAGTTCTTCCGAGCGTAGGAGGGGAACTCGACTAAGAAGCTGTAACATCCCAAAATTCAAAATTTTGGAATGTTATAATAACAGATAGATTGGATTGATTGATTGCCTGAAAGTGAGTGGAATTCGAAATCTTTTGAAAGTTAAATGAGAGGGAATAAAAGGACTTTCGCAAACTTTCATTTTGCTTTTATGATCTCCATGAATTCAAATTCTTTTCACCACACAACCCTGGAGAGAAGATGACATGACTTCTTCCATTTATTTAAATGAAAAGGGGTGTTGAAAATATTTGAATTTCATTTGAGAATATTTCCAATTTTGAAACTTTATGCAACTCAATGATTTTCACGAGCGAAGATAAAATGACTTCTTCAAAACATATGAAATAGGAGTTGGGAGTTTCAAAGGATTAAATTCAAAGTCCCATTGAAATTATTTTCCAATATTGGACTTATTTGAGTTTTATTCAAATTATTTTTCTCCAAAATAAAAATATACAGAAAATAGGATAACATGATTCCCTACATCAGAAAATTGGAGAAAAATAAATTTGAAATCATTTTGGTATTTTTAAAATGATTTTTATTGGATTTTATTAAGGCAGTAGCACTGTTTGATTTATTAAAATTTGTGTGGATTTTATTTGACTTTACAAAAATGCCCATGCTGTAGGAAATCTTTTTCTGAAAATTTTGGTATATTATATGCCTATAGTATTTTTTTATTTATTTAAGGTTTTCTTTATTTTCCTTGCGCTGTTTAAAAAAAACTTCCTTTCTCCCGAACTGGGCCGGCCCAGCTGAGCCAGCCCAGCCCGCGCCGCCAGCGCCTAGCTCCCGCCGTGCCCGACAGGGACTCGCCGGAGTCCAGCATCTCCCCGCCGCCGGATGCTCCCTCGCCCAAGAAAGGCCTCGACCCCGTGCCTTTATAAGGCCGGCCCCGGACCCCCTCTCCCCTCGATCCCCGCAACCGCCGCCTCCCGACGTGGCTTGCTGCCCCGCCGCCGCCGGATCTCACCACCGCCGCCGTGTTTTGCCGCCGCCGCCGCCTCGCGCACTCGCCGGAGCAACCCGCACCTTGCCCCGCCGCCGAGGACGAAGCCGCCGCCCATCGGAGCCGCATCCGCGCCTCGCCACTGCGCCATCCCGCCGTCGCCACACTCGCCGGAGCCGCCGCCGCCGCGGTAAACCCTAATCCGATCCGCCGCCGGTTTTAACGAAAAAACCGACCCCGACCGGACCAATCCAGATCGGTTTTTTTTTAAAAAAAATAAACCGTTTCGTTTTTATTATTATTTAGCGAATGTTTTCTGCTTAGGTAGTTTTAGCGGACGTTCTTCGTTCGTTAGGATTTCGTAACGAACGTTCATTATTTATTTTTTTCTTTTTCTGTTTATTTTACGTCAGGGACCTATCGGTGAATATAATTATTTACATATTGGCCCCTGGTTTTCAAATGATCACTACTTTTTACTCGTTTGTCCAAATCCAACGAAACCAACGCCCACGTCTTCGTTATGATCTCCTCTATCCAATAAAACAACTTAAACATGTTTTTGAAAGTTCTAAAATTTGAATTCAAACAGATTTGTATTCAAACTTCTTTTGTTCATAACTTAAGTTCCGTAACTCCGTTTGAGTTGATTCTTTTTGCAAACCGAAGCTCTTGACCTAAACCTTCTGATAAGGCCAAATTCACATAATTTTGGTGCTGTTAGAAATTGTTTTATGTTGCAAGAGTTAATTGCTTGGTTTTGAAGTTTTCCGAATTGTTTTCCTCGTTCTTTCTGATCTTTTGAGTGATTGCTTATGTGTGGTTACCATTGCTTGCTTACGATAGATTGACCGGAGTGTGACGAGTAGATCTATCCAGAGTATTGAGTGCGAATCATCTTCATCAACATTGCAGGCAAGTTCACACTTTGATCATATCCCTTTCATACCCAGTTTTTATGCATTAGATTCAACCCTCAAACATTGCATGAGTAGGATTGATAACATGTGGGAATTGGGAAGTAGTTGATGAGGTAGTACCTACTGCCCTGTTTATTATCAAACCCTTGGGAGTTACTTCTACGTTGCTATTATATTGCCATGCTATGCTCGTAGACATGGATTGGGTTTGAGAGATATTCATGACAGATGTGAGATTGTTAATAATGGTTTACCTAAGGTGGCAACTAAAACTCACATCTGGGTGGATTGAGGCACCTGGAGAACCCAGTGTTGTCTGTTTGTATAAGGACCGCCACCCAGGCTCAAAGGGATCATAAGATTATTCATGCTAGAAATTTCCGTGTGCAGCCACAAGCTATTATGGGCTCTAGCATAGTTGAGTAGGTTACATGATCTCTTGAAGAGGTGGGCTAGCAGATGTAGGGGAAAGTAGGTGTACCGGTCCACCCGGAGTAAAGAGTGATTGTTCCTGAAAGACTGTGTCTCGGTCATCCGTTTCTCAAACATCATGCAGTGCGAGAATCAAGCGGAGGCGATCGAGTCTTGTGGGGAAAAGTGCGCAAACCTCTGCAGAGTGTACAAACTAATCATGGTTAGTCGTGTCCCCGGTTATGGACATCTTGAGTATCTAGTTCTTGGATTATCCCGTTGATCTCATCATGTTACTTAATTTAAATTTGATTTGGGTTTAATCACGTTCTTAATTGGGATTGAGATGCTGTCAACCATCTCAATGTTTCACCACCACCATGATAGTTAAATAAAATTTATTCCTTTGAAGTAGGGAAAAATTGGCTTTTCGCAAAAACATTATAACCATAGAGCTTTTCCACCAGCCATATATGCATGTAGTGATAGCCTTTGTTCATCATTTCTCTATGGTGTGAATTTGCCAGCATATTCCATGTGCTGACCCGTTTTCGGGCTGCAACGTTTCATGTTGCAGGATTCTTACGACGAGTAAGTGATACGTTAGGGTTATGATTTCTACACTCAACTTTGCCGTTGGTGTTGATGGGAATCCACAACCTTGTAACTTCCGCTATTTGGATTGAGGTAATAGTATTTACGTTACTTTATACATGTGATTTACCTCTGTTATAAATCCTCGAGTACTGTGTGTGTCAGCATACCGATCCAGGGATGACACTTAAGCACAGAGACTTGATCCATTCGGGTCGGGTCGCTACAGAAGCTATTCTGGTCGCAGTTTCTTGCGTCGGAGCACCCGACGCCTTTGAACGACCAGATGGAGCATCATAGGGTGGCCGGCTTGGCCATGAAGGATTTAATAGTCCGGTTGTGGCCAGCCGAACCCATTCCGAGTAGCTACTTTGGTTTGGTGAGGCGGCTCATCGATGCGCTGCCTCGGGTTGATACTGTGAAGCGCTCTGCGTGCATAGAGGGAGCTCAGATGGCTTTCACACTCATGAAGATGCATTGGGCAAAGATGAAAGCCACCGACGTGGCGACTGCGGGCCCACCCGAAGGCAAGGACCATCGCAAGCCGGGGAGATACTTCAAAGACGTCTTGGCCGGTGCCCGCATAGTAGAGGGACAATGCTCGAAGGACAACATATTTGAGTAAATGTATCCGAGCTGTAAAACTATGTTTGTGAACCCAGGCTTGTAATATATTTGCGCCCTTTATCTTAAGTTATTTTCTTCCTATGCGGCTGTTTTAATTCTGAAAGTTTACCACTCGTCGGCTTCCGCCCCCTCGTAGATGCTACAGGGGTGTTCGGCCTAGCGTGTTACCACACTTTATCCAACGTCTTGGTCCGTGAATGTCAGGACCCCGATCCTAAGTCACACTGATCTAGCATGTAACACATCATATCACTTTGCGGCCTCACACACGGTATTCCCACGGGTGCCACCTTACCTGGCCCGGGACCGTTTGCGCCTTTTGGCTCACGTATATGATGGTGTCGCTAGTATCCATATGACAGAGAACACAGGCCAACATGACTAATCGTAAACCCAAGGTGGCACTAACTTACAGGGACAGGCATACATGACTCGGCAACGAACGTGTCGGTCATCAACGTATGAACCCAAGTCATAGCAAGCTACAAGGACTTAAAGGAACAACGCGTGACATTTCCCCGAAGGGACAGACACAGGAACGAAGAAGGACACATGCCGGCCAGCCTAAGTGTTTCAGAGCAGTAGAAAGCTACCATGGCTCAGTGGAAGCACTAGGAGACTTTTCCCCATAAGAGAGGCTACCAAGAATAAACAACTAGATTGTCGGATCCCACACATACCAAGCATTTCAAAATCATACACACAATATGCTCGATATGTGCAAATACAACATGTCATCACAACAAAACTCTACGACTCAGAGTATTTATTCAGAAGGCTCTGAAGAGTCATACATAGTAAGAATTACAATCATGGGTCACATGACCCAACATACAGAGCATACAAGCAACGAAAGCATAACATGTCTGAGTACAGACAACTACAAATGAAAAGGGCTGAGAAGCCTGACTATCTACAAGATCCTCCCAAGGGTACAAGATCGTAGCTGAGGTAACAAGCTAAACGTTGAAATCCACGCGGAACTACTAGTGAGACTAAAGTCTCTCTGCAAAAACATAAATTAAGCAAACGTGAGTACAAATGTACCCAGCAAGACTTACATCAGAACTAGCTACATATGCATCAGTATCAACAAAGGGGTTGTGGAGTTTGACTGTAGCAAGCCAGCTTTGACTCAGTGGCTATCCTGTACTACGGCTGTTGGTAACTCTTTTGAGGTGGCGCACACGAGTCCACATATTCACCATATCAATACACCACTATGGATCTGCTCCCGTCTCCCTACGAGAAGGCCATCCATAGCACTCATGCTTATCTTGCGCATTTTAGAGTATCCACTTTCACTTGTCTATGAACTGTACAGGCAACCCAGAAGTCCTTTACCGCGGACACGGCTATTCGAATAGATGATGTTACAGGGGTGTACTTCTTCACACACGCTCTCGCCACTTACCGCCATGTACACGTCATGTATCTCGGCAACCTTCAAGCAGAAGCCTGGCGAGGGTGTCGGCCACGACCTGACTAACCACACAAGACTCTAGTCCAGGTTTATCGCATATTCGGGTTCCATCCGCAAGGAGATCCGACCGGGGTGTTGCTCATGACCCCAAACGATGTGAGCAGGGTTCCCAAGCCCACCAAACGGGTGACGCTTGGTACACCGTGCCACTACACCTAGTCTGTCCCAAGCCCACCTGTAGCGGGTGCCACTTGGTAGACTACTAGCACTACCTACAAACACCAGAAACTAGTTGCAACTCCTGGACAGAGATCAGGTTGATTAATAAGCCGAGAGGGGCCGAGTTACCGGAACCCAATGTGTGGTAGTAGCTGTTCATGGATCACAAACACAGAACTCAGTTCCTGAGGACGGTTTCAATGAGACAACCCACCATGTACTCCTACATGGCCTCTCACCGCTACCTTTACCAAATCGTGTTCACACACTTAGCTCTTAACAGTAGGACATATTCACAACTTTCCAATTCATCCCCGATGAATCAGACCTGACACAACTCTAAGCAATAGCAGGCATGACAAACAAGCATGAATGAGTAGGCACATCAGGGCTCAAACAACTCCTACTCATGCTAGTGGGTTTCATCTATTTACTGTGGCAATGACAGGTCATGAAAAGGAAAGGGGTTCAACTACCGCAGGCATGTAACAGTTGAATCATTGTTGTCCTAATGCAGTAAAAGAGAGCAGGAGCGAGAGAGTGGGATTGTATCAGAATGAACAAGGGGGTTCTGCTTACCTGTCACTTCTGAAGATAGTATAGCTCTTCATCGATGTCATCGATCACATCGTCGAAACCACGTCTACTGAGAGGGGACAAATACCGGCAAACAAGAAAGGACACAATCAATGCAATGCAACAATATGATGCATGAATGTGACATGGCAATATGCTGTTGATTGAGCTAATGCACCTAGCAACAAGTTAAATGAAGTTTGTTTGAACCCTAGTTTCAAATTCAAACTCCATATGTGAAGGTTTAAACGCCCTTTATATGATTTGTCCTAAACAGCAGCCATAGTTGTTCTAACATGCATGAAAATGGTACAGATGGACAGATTGGATTTTTCTGATAATTTTTCATATATAACTTATTTCATTTGGAGTAACGGTTGATTTTCTATGATTTTTTTGAAGTTTTAGCTGTTTTCTGGAATTTCCTGGTTTATTTTAAACCCAGAAAATCATTACTGCGTCAGCATGACGTCACCGGGTCAACTGAGGCTGACCAGGCTCAAACCTGACGGCTGGGACCCACACGTCAGTGACACAGCTAGTTAACAGGATTAATTAAAATTAACCAGCGGTTAATTAGTGTAGGTGGGGCCTCTAGTCAGTGTCAGGGGGTAATTAGCCCTAAACTAATCCCCTGACCGGCGGGACCCACCGGTCAGCGGCTCAGGCGACGGGCTCGTCGCCGGCGACCACTGGCCGCGGTGGAGTCCGAGCTGGAGGCCACGGGAGCGGCAGCTGGGAGCGCCAGGAGGTCGCCCGTGCTCCCGCGGATCCAGGAGAGGTAGCAGCAGGTCTCGGGGGTGCCGGAGCTCGCCGGGGGCGAGCCGGCGGCGGCCGGTGTACGGCGTCGATGGTGGGGCTAGCTAACGGGTGCAAACGACGGCGGACTTAGATGGGAAACGGAAGGTGAGCTCACAGCGGGCTCCTAGAGGTGGTCAGTGAGCTCGAGGGAGGCCGGACGGCGTTGAATCGTCGGGGTTGTCATCGGATCCCGCGGAAGAAGACGAAGGCGAGGACAACGGCACGGGGTTCCTGGCGTCACGTGGCTTGGCGATGAGGAAGAGGGCGTCGCGGCGGAGCCGTTGGACGGTACGGAGAGGGGTAGGGTGGCCGGTGGACATGCGGACGACGGACGGCATCCATGGCTGCTCTCGGTTGGTGCTCGGGGAAGAAGCTAGAGGAGAGGCAGAGAGTTCCAGGGTGAGGGGAAAGGCAGAGGGTGCTGCGGGCATCTCCCAGGCGACGCGGATGGCACGGGGACGCTCGGGAGGTGGCAAGCAGGAGGTGGCCCTCGCCTCCTGTGTGTGCGCCACGCACAGTGCACACTGGCGGGAGGAAGGGGATGACTGGCATGTTGCCTGGTGGGCTGGGCCGCCAGCAACAGTGCCAGGCCACAGGTGAGTGGGCTCTACATAGGCCTGTGCTCTGTTTTATTTTTGTTTTGTTTTGTTTTTATTTATTCATTTTGCCACTGATTCAAATTCAAAAGAAATCCAAAACAGGGCAAAACCTTCTAAATATTTTTATGTTGCCATTATGGACTTTTCCAAAGGCACATAAATAATTTCAGGGCCTTTTGAATTATATTCTCTATAAAATGAATATAATCCAAAATTCAAATACTTATTGATTTAATTTCAAAGGCCCAAAATAAATATCCCTGAGACTCCAAAAATATTGGTTTGAATTTTACCTCTTGCCAATATTTTTATAGATTAACAGGAACATTTCTTGGGTTCATTTGAAGCAATTTTTACTTTGGCCATTTTCAAAAGATTCCTGAGGCTTGAGCATTTCCTCAATTCAACTTTCAGAATTTAGATATGGTGATCATGCAAGGACAAGCAAAGGCTAAGCTAGGGTTGTGACAGTGAAGGAGGTGTACGCGAGGTGAACCAGGCAATCAGACTATGTGGCTTTATCACTTCACTACAAAAAAAATACACTTCCGTGATGATACGTGTTTGTCACAGTAGGTCGCGTTTTTTGTCATGCATGCGCATCCATGACAAATTTATGATAGAATCAAGATAGTCATACATGTGCTGTCATAGAAGTGTTCCATGACATTACCAAAATTATCATCACAGAAGTGTCCACTTCCATGACGATAAATCGCGCGTCACAGAAGTGCTTTCGTCAAGGGTGACCGACACGTGGCATCCACCGTAACGGAACGCCGTTAAGCTATCGGGTCGGGTTTTGGATCCGATAACCCGTTAACAGCCCCGACCAATGGGGATTTCCACGTGTAAAATCATCATTGGCTGGAGGAAACACGTGTCGGCTCACCGTTGGGACAGATGTCATCCGCTCATTGGACCGAAGGCGCCTATTATACGACGACACGTGGCACGGCCCAACAGAGGCCCATTCCCGTGAAAAGGCCGGCCCGTTTGACTTGGTCAAAAGGTGGCGGCCCGGCCCACGGAAAGCCTGTTAACGGCCTGTTCGCATATAGCCCATTTACAGCCCGCTAACCCAGGGCCCGTTACGCCCTATCCGAATTAGGCCCAGTAGCGTCATCTGGGCCGTCCAATATGATTCATCCCGTTTTAACTTCCAGCCCATGTGTGGCCCATGACTTCTTTCGGCCCATATGAGGACCTTTGTAACTCTTGGCCCATTAACGGCCCGTGGTGAAACTGGCCCGTAATGAACAGTGTATCACTTTACACCCATTAATGGCCCGTGGTGAAACTGGCCCGTAATGAACAGTGTATCACTTTATACCCATTAACGGCCCGTTATTCCATTGGGTCGTTTCCAGCCCAAGTTATCTTTCGGCCTTCTCAGGGCCCATTGATTCTTGGGCTCATTTGCAGCATTCGGTTACATACGGCCCGTTACTGTCATTTTCTGCTTGTGGGCCAAATTCAGCCCGTCGTTACAGTCAGCCCATTTGCGGACCGTTAATACGTTGGGTCGTTTTCATGTCAAAAAAACTCGTTGGGCTGTTTTCATAGAGTTATCAAATACGGCCTATTAACGGCCCGTTATGGTCCACGAATAGTACGGCCCATGATTGGCGACATGATGATACGCCCCGTAGAAGGCCCATGGATCCTACGGCCCGTATGAGGCCCATGGATAGTACGGCCCGTAGAAGGCCCATGGATCGTACGGCTCGTAGAAGGCCCATGGACCCTACGGCCCGTAGAAGGCCCATAGACCCTAAGGCCCGTATAGAAGGCCGATGGATCCTACGGCCGGACGAAGGCCCATGGATCATACGGCCTGCAGGAGGCCCATGGTTACAACAGTCCGTGTGTTGCCACGATTATTTTGGCCTAGTTACCAAAAATAGGCTATTGTGGCCACTAGAAAAAAACAGAAAAAGAACTGCAGTGACTACAAGCAAACAACTAAACAAGACAATAAGGAAATAAATAAGCAAGCAATTAACGCTAGCCTATTACCGCTATTACACATATTACATCCACTGGGCATCAAAGTTCGCCACCAGTGCAAATATAGGGAACAAAGCAGCACATTACATACACTGGCCGTCAAAATTGGCCACCAGTGCAAATAAACGCGGCAGCAAAACAAGAGCATAACTGAAACAACTTCGGAAGAGCTCAAGAAACGTTATCCTGGGTATCCACCATGCTGGCAATAAGCTTAGCAAGCTGATTAGCTTTGTCCTGTTTGGCGCTAAAATCCTCCAACGCTTGCTGTTGCACCAGAAAGTATGCATCTGAATGCTCCAGGGACTTCCGCAGTCCTTCCGCTTCTTGTCGCAGCACAACTGATCGATGTCTTTCAGCTTGTAGTTGAGACTCAAGAAACCGAACTGATTCAGACAGTGAGTTTGAATAGCTTGTGCAAGCGGTAGTGGCCAGTAACTCGAACACTAAACCAAGACAGGACTTTGGGGTTGTCTCGCTGTCTTCAAGATAGTCTTCCTTAGCTGTTTTATCAGCTTTGTTGGAGACCAACAAGGATGTGTCACTATCCTGAACCTTATCTGCATTACTTCCTTTACCATTGCTTAATAAGGCACTCTTCCCCAATATTCTGTCAGCATTCTAAAAGAAGAAACAAGCAGACACATAACAAGTTTAGCATGTACTAGTATATGAAACTCATTTCGGTGAACCAGTTCATTAGTAAGGTGGACAGGATTAAACTACCAAGTCTTCTATTGCCAAGTACTAGTACATAATAAAAGCATCAAACAAACATATATCTATGTCCTATGGTCACTGCATTGTCTTGCCAAATCAAAATAGAGACACGGTTCAAATCATATCAGTTCAAGACAAAGCAGCAGTGAAAGAATACAAAGCGTGGGAAACTACACGGCACAACAAGATTTCAGATGGGTACCACGGGTCTACATGTACAACAACACTATTGGCTCTGTTGTGATGCTAGTAATGTGCATGATATGAAAGTCAACTGTATACACAATTGAAATTGAAATCAACAGAGCTATTGATAAGAGCAAACCTGTTAAAGAAACATGCGTGAACATACCTGCTGTGCCATTGGAGTTTCCATTGGATCCTTCAATTTAAAAATAAGTTTGTATGAATAAATACAGTGATACAAGAGCAAAGCAATCATAGTTAAAAAAGGCGCGCCTAAGCGAGCGCTTAAGCGCGCCTAGGCTCTAGGCGTTGGCAAAACGCATTGTGCATAACTACGCATAATATGTGCATAACTGCACATAAGCATGCGCTTTGGTCAGTAAAGCGCAAGGCGGTGGCAAAACGCACAATTAACGCCTAGCACTTTTTTGAACTATGATAGCAATGGAATCTTAAATTAGAACAGTTGTTCTTCAGGTTTAGGCACTTGTTGTACATGAACAGAGTACAGTAGGACGCAAGAATATAATACTAAAAAAATAGAAAATGAGCTCATAGACCTTACCACATTCTTGGTTCGGGACCAGTACAAAACAAGGCGTTCCCAGTCATCATCCGGTAAATGTGTCTCAGGAGAACGTAAGGGAATTTGATGAGTTTCTTTGCCGGTGAAGTACGTTTTCTTCAAGTAATTCCGATACTGCCACCAAGCATTCTTGAAGATAGCAGAGGTATTAGCACAGGTTACCTCATCTTGAGTTTCCAAATCGGTCCTTCTCTATAGAGAAAAATGGGAAAATTTGCTGTATTATAACCATCATGGAGGTAGGATGTATGGGACGAAGCAAAGTAATTGCCATGAATAACATTACTTACACATAACTCCTGGACAAACACCTGCAACTGGCATTTTCCTTTATCTTCAGTATAATATTTCCAAGATGGGAAGATACGCACATACGATTTAACAACATCAAATGCGATAGATGCTAAACTACGACTAGCTGGTTGTGCTTCCTCCACAGGAATAGGCGTACTAACTGGTGGAGTTGGGGTTCGCCGTGATAGTATTGGCCCTTTGGGCACTGGAGCTGCCTTACTAACTGCTCTTGTTTGGGAGCTCTGTGGTGGAGATGGTGCTGTGTCAACAGGAACTGGGTTACTATCGGCCGGGGTTGGGGTTAGATTGGGTGAAGCTGGTTCTCTGTCCATCGCAGTAGGGGTACAATCTGCGAGAGTTTGGGTTATGTGTGGTACGGCTGGTTCTTGTGCATGTACAACCGGGGTGCTATCTCCACCAAGAGGTAGCACTGTTTTATTTGAAGACCGTGTTTTTAGTCCGCTAGATACTGGCATCACCCGCTCCAATTCAAATGGCTGATAAACAAGAAACATAGTTGAATGTACAGACATTGTATGAGAGACAGATGCAATAGATAGTGTGGAAAAAATAGGGCATGAAATAGTTGACATGTATATTGTTTAACTAAAATGGATAGCATGACATAATTTCACATATATGATGTCTATCTAAACTAGATAGCATAGCATAACATAATTCGAAGATATCATGAATAACTAAACAGGATCGCATGACATAATTCACCTACATGTTATCTAAGTAATCAGGATCGCATCATTTAATTCACATATGTGATTTATATGCTAAACAGAGGGCATTCGATATGATGTCTGAACTAAGAACATGGTGTTGAATATTATGTATATGATGTCTAAACTATGCAATGCAAGACACCGTATGCATGATATGAGAAGTATAATTGTGCCAAATTAGAGCATACACCTCAAGTGGGGGAATAGGACTGGTCATCTGTCTATGAATCCATCTCTGAGGAGCTATCGGGACCCAACAAGAGATCTGCTTCGACAGGTAGCACTGTCTGCTCTGAAGGCCTTGTTTTCACTCCAGATTTTTCCATCTCCCACCCAAATGGCTAATTCACAGGAAGAGTAGTTTAATGTACAAACATTGTCGACAAATGGAAATGTAATGAAGAAAAGGATGGGCAAGATATTATTCAAATATATGATGCCTGGTTAAACAGGATGACATTGCACATTTCACATATATTATGGCTGGCTAAAAGACATGAGACTGCATAATTCCCATATATGATATAGAAACTAAACATGTGGCATTACAGAACATGTCTAAACTAAGCAGATGACATATATGATGTCAAAAGTAGGCACTGCAAGGCAACATATGCATGATATGACTGTTGGAAATATGCCCTAGAGGCAATAATAAATGGTTATTATTATATTTCTTTGTTCATGGTAATTGTCTATTATTCATGCTATAATTGTATTGTCCGGAAATCGTAATACATGTGTGAATACATAGACCACAATGTGTCCCTAGTAAGCCTCTAGTTGACTAGCTCGTTGATCAACAGATAGTCATGGTTTCCTGACTATGGACATTGGATGTCATTGATAACGGGATCACATCATTAGGAGAATGATGTGATGGACAAGACCCAATCCTAAGCATAGCATAAAAGATCGTGTAGTTCGTTTGCTAGAGCTTTTCCAATGTCAAGTATCTTTTCCTTAGACCATGAGATCGTGCAACTCCCGGATACCGTAGGAGTGCTTTGGGTGTGCCAAACGTCACAACGTAACTGGGTGACTATAAAGGTGCACTACGGGTATCTCCGAAAGTGTCTGTTGGGTTGGCACGGATCGAGACTGGGATTTGTCACTCCGTGTGACGGAGAGGTATCTCTGGGCCCACTCGGTAATGCATCATCATAATGAGCTCAATGTGACTAAGGCGTTAGTCACGGGATCATGCATTGCGGTACGAGTAAAGAGACTTGCCGGTAACGAGATTGAACAAGGTATTGGGATACCGACGATCGAATCTCGGGCAAGTAACATACCGATTGACAAAGGGAATTGCATGCGGATTGATTGAATCCTCGACATCGTGGTTCATCCGATGATATCATCATGGAACATGTGGGAGCCAACATGGGTATCCAGATCCCGCTGTTGGTTATTGACCGGAGAGGCGTCTCGGTCATGTCTGCATGTCTCCCGAACCCGTAGGGTCTACACACTTAAGGTTCGGTGACGCTAGGGTTGTAGAGATATATGTATGCGGAAACCCAAAAGTTGTTCGGAGTCCCGGATGAGATCCCGGACGTCACGAGAGGTTCCGGAATGGTCCGGAGGTGAAGAATTATATATAGGAAGTCCAGTTTCGGCCACCGGGAAAGTTTCGGGGGTTACCGGTATTGTACCGGGACCACCGGAAGGGTCCCGGGGGTCCACCGGGTGGGGCCACCTATCCCGGAGGGCCCCGTGGGCTGAAAGTGGAAGGGAACCAGCCCTTAGTGGGCTGGGGCGCCCCTCTTGGGCCTCCCCCCATGCGCCTAGGGTTGGGAACCCTAGGGGGGAGCTTCCCCCTTGCCTTGGGGGGCAAGGCACCCCTTCCCCCCTTTGGCCGCCGCCCCCCCTTGGAGATCCCATCTCCTTGGGCCGGCGCCCCCCCAGGGGGCCTATATAAAGGGGGGGAGGGAGGGCAGCAACCTACAGCCTTGGGCGCCTCCCTCCTCCCCTGCAACACCTCTCTCTCTCTCGCAGAAGCTCGGCGAAGCTCTGCCGGAGAACCGCTACATCCACCACCACGCCGTCGTGCTGTTGGATCTCCATCAACCTCTCCTTCCACCTTGCTGGATCAAGAAGGAGGATACGTCGCTGCACCGTACGTGTGTTGAACGCGGAGGTGCCGTCCGTTCGGCACTCGGTCATCGGTGATTTGGATCACGGCGAGTACGACTCCGTCATCCACGTTCATTGGAACGCTTCCGCTCGCGGTCTACAAGGGTATGTAGATGCACTCCTTTCCCCTCGTTGCTACTAGACTCCATAGATGCATCTTGGTGAGCGTAGGAAAATTTTAAATTATGCTACGATTCCCAACAGTGGCATCATGAGCCAGGACTATGCGTAGTTACTATGCACGAGTAGAACACAAAGCAGTTGTGGGCGTTGAGTTTGCCAATTCTTCTTGCCGCTACTAGTCGTTTCTTGTTTCGGCGGCATTGTAGGATGAAGCGGCCCGGACCGACCTTACACGTACGCTTACGTGAGAACGGTTCCACCGACTGGCATGCACTAGTTGCATAAGGTGGCTAGCGGGTGTCTGTCTCTCCTACTTTAGTCGGAACGGATTCGATGAAAAGGGTCCTTATGAAGGGTAAATATAAATGGGCAAATCACGTTGTGGTCATACGTAGGTAAGAAAACGTTCTTGCTAGAAACCTACAAACCACGTAAAAACTTGCAACAACAATTAGAGGACGTCTAACTTGTTTTTGCAGCAAGTGCTATGTGATGTGATATGGCCAGAAGATGTGATGAATGATATATGTGATGTATGAGATTGATCATATTCTTGTAATAGGAATCACGACTTGCATGTCGATGAGTATGACAATCGGCAGGAGCCATAGGAGTTGTCTTTATTATTTTGCATGACCTGCGTGTCATTGAATAACGCCATGTAATTTACTTTACTTTGTTGCTAAACGCGTTAGCCATACAAGTAGAAGTAATCGTTGGCGTGACGACTTCATGAAGACACAATGATGGAGATCATGATGATGGAGATCATGGTGTCATGCCGGTGACGAAGATGATCATGGTGCCCCAAAGATGGAGATCAAAGGAGCATGATGATATTGGCCATATCATGTCACTATTTGATTGCATGTGATGTTTATCATGTTTTTGCATCTTATTTGCTTAGAACGACGGTAGTAAGTAAGATGATCCCTTATAATAATTTCAAGAAAGTGTTCACCCTAACTGTGCACCGTTGCGAAGGTTCGTTGTTTCGAAGCACCACGTGATGATCGGGTGTGATAGATTCTAACGTTCGAATACAACGGGTGTTGACGAGCCTAGCATGTACAGACATGGCCTCGGAACACACGCAATACACTTAGGTTGACTTGACGAGCCTAGCATGTACAGACATGGCCTCGGAACACGGAGGACCGAAAGGTCGAGCATGAGTCGTATAGAAGATACGATCAACATGGAGATGTTCACCGATCTTGACTAGTCCGTCTCACGTGATGATCGGACACGGCCTAGTTGAATTCGGATCATGTTTCACTTAGATGACTAGAGGGATGTCTATCTGAGTGGGAGTTCATTAAAAATTTGATTAGATGAACTTAATTATCATGAACTTAGTCTAAAATCTTACACTATGTCTTGTAGATCAAATGGCCAACGTTGTCCTCAATTTCAACGCGTTCCTAGAGAAAACCAAGCTGAAAGATGATGGCAGCAACTATACGGACTGGGTCCGGAACCTGAGGATCATCCTCATAGTAGCCAAGAAAGGTTATGTCTTAGAAGCACCGCTAGGTGAAGCACCAATCCCAGAGAACCAAGACATTATGAATGCTTGGCAATCACGTGCTGATGATTACTCCCTCGTTCAATGCGGCATGCTTTACAGCCTAGAACCGGGTCTCCAAAAGCGTTTTGAGAAACATGGAGCATATGAGATGTTCGAGGAGCTGAAATTAGTTTTTCAAGCTCATGCTCGGGTCGAGAGATATGATGTCTCCGACAAGTTCTTCAGCTGTAAAATGGAGGAGAATAGTTCTGTTAGTGAACACATACTCAGAATGTCTGGGTTACACAACCGCTTATCCCAGCTGGGAGTTAATCTCCCGGATGACGCGGTCATTGACAGAATCCTTCAGTCGCTTCCACCAAGCTACAAGAGCTTTGTGATGAACTACAATATGCAGGGGATGGAAAAGACCATTCCCGAGGTATATTCAATGCTGAAATCAGCGGAAGGGGAGATCAGAAAAGCACATCAAGTGTTGATGGTGAATAAAACCACTAAGTTCAAGAAGGGCAAGGGTAAGAAGAACTTCAAGAAGGACGGCAAGGGAGTTGCCGCGCCCGGTAAGCCAGTTACTGGGAAGAAGTCAAAGAATGGACCCAAGCCTGAAACTGAGTGCTTTTATTGCAAGGGAAGTGGTCACTGGAAGCGGAACTGTCCCAAATACTTAGCGGACAAGAAGGCCGGCAACACCAAAGGTATATGTGATATACATGTAATTGATGTGTACCTTACCAGTACTCGTAGTAGCTCCTGGGTATTTGATACCGGTGCGGTTGCTCATATTTGTAACTCAAAACAGGAACTACGGAATAAACGGAGACTGGCGAAGGACGAGGTGACGATGCGCGTCGGGAATGGTTCCAAGGTCGATGTGATCGTCGTCGGCACGCTACCTCTGCATCTACCCACGGGATTAGTTTTAAACCTCAATAATTGTTATTTAGTGCCAGCTTTGATCATGAACATTGTATCTGGATCTTGTTTAATTCGAGATGGCTACTCATTTAAATCCGAGAATAATGGTTGTTCTGTTTATTTGAGAGATATGTTTTATGGTCATGCCCTGCTGGTCAATGGTTTATTTTTTATGAATCTCGAACGTGATGTTACACATATTCATAGTGTGAATACCAAAAGGTGTAAAGTTGATAACGATAGTCCCACACACTTGTGGCACTGCCGCCTTGGTCACATTGGTGTCAAGCGCATGAAGAAGCTCCATGCAGATGGACTTTTGGAGTCTCTTGATTATGAATCATTTGACACGTGCGAACCATGCCTCATGGGTAAGATGACCAAGACTCCATTCTCCGGAACAATGGAGCGAGCAACCAACTTATTGGAAATCATACATACCGATGTGTGCGGTCCAATGAGTGTTGAGGCTCGCGGAGGATATCGTTATGTTCTCACTCTCACTGATGATTTAAGTAGATATGGGTATGTCTACCTAATGAAACACAAGTCTGAAACCTTTGAAAAGTTCAAGGAATTTCAGAGTGAAGTCGAGAATCAACGTGACAGGAAAATAAAATTCTTACGATCAGATCGTGGTGGAGAATATTTAAGTCACGAATTTGGTACACACTTAAGGAAATGTGGAATAGTTTCACAACTCACGCCGCCTGGAACACCTCAGAGAAATGGTGTGTCCGAACGTCGTAATCGCACTCTATTGGATATGGTGCGATCTATGATGTCTCTTACCGATTTACCGCTCTCATTTTGGGGCTATGCTTTAGAGACTGCCGCATTCACTTTAAATAGGGCTCCGTCGAAATCCGTTGAGACGACACCGTATGAATTATGGTTTGGGAAGAAACCTAAGCTGTCGTTTCTAAAAGTTTGGGGATGCGATGCTTATGTCAAGAAACTTCAACCTGAAAAGCTCGAACCCAAGTCGGAAAAATGCGTCTTCATAGGATACCCTAAGGAAACTATTGGGTATACCTTCTACCTCAGATCCGAAGGCAAGATCTTCGTTGCCAAGAACGGGTCCTTTCTGGAGAAGGAGTTTCTCTCGAAAGAATTGAGTGGGAGGAAAGTGGAACTTGATGAGGTGATAGTCACCCCTTCTGAACCGGAAAGTAGCGCAGCGCGGGGAAATGTTCCTGTGGTGCCTACACCGACTGGGGAGGAAGTTAATGATGATGATCATGAAGCTTCGGATCAAGTTACCGAACTTCGTAGGTCCACAAGGACGCGTTCCGCACCAGAGTGGTACGGTAACCCTGTCCTGGAAATCATGTTGTTAGACAACGGTGAACCTTCGAACTATGAAGAAGCGATGGCGGGCCCGGATTCCGACAAATGGCTAGAAGCCATGAAATCCGAGATAGGATCCATGTATGAAAACAAAGTATGGACTTTGACTGACTTGCCCGATGAGCGGCAAGCCATAGAAAACAAATGGATCTTTAAGAAGAAGACGGACGCAGATGGTAATGTGAGCATCTACAAAGCTCGACTTGTCGCTAAGGGTTATCGACAAGTTCAAGGGGTTGACTACGATGAGACTTTCTCACCCGTAGCGAAGCTGAAGTCCGTCCGAATCATGTTAGCAATTGCCGCATACTATGATTATGAGATATGGCAGATGGACGTCAAAACGGCATTCCTTAACGGCTTCCTTAAGGAAGAGTTGTATATGATGCAGCCGGAAGGTTTTGTCGATCCTAAGAATGCTAACAAAGTATGCAAGCTCCAGCGCTCAATCTATGGGCTGGTGCAAGCATCTCGGAGTTGGAACATTCGCTTTGATGAGATGATCAAAGCGTTTGGGTTTACACAGACTTATGGAGAAGCCTGTGTTTACAAGAAAGTGAGTGGGAGCTCTGTAGCATTTCTCATATTATATGTGGATGACATACTGTTGATGGGAAATGATATAGAATTCTTGGAGAGTAGAAAGGCCTATTTGAATAAGTGTTTTTCAATGAAGGACCTTGGAGAAGCTGCTTATATATTAGGCATCAAGATCTATAGAGATAGATCAAGACGCCTCATTGGTCTTTCACAGAGTACATACCTTGACAAGATATTGAAGAAGTTCATATGGATCAGTCCAAGAAGGGGTTCTTGCCTGTATTGCAAGGTGTGCAGTTGAGCACGGCTCAATGCCCGACCACGGCAGAAGATATAGAAAAGATGAGTGTCATCCCCTATGCCTCGGCCATAGGGTCTATTATGTATGCCATGCTGTGTACCAGACCTGATGTAAACCTTGCCGTAAGTTTGGTAGGAAGGTACCAAAGTAATCCCGGCATGGAACACTGGACAGCGGTCAAGAATATCCTGAAGTACCTGAAGAGGACCAAGGATATGTTTCTCGTTTATGGAGGTGACGAAGAGCTCGTCGTAAAGGGTTACGTCGACGCTAGCTTCGACACAGATCTGGATGACTCGAAGTCACAAACCGGATACGTGTATATTTTGAATGGAGGAGCAGTAAGCTGGTGCAGTTGCAAGCAAAGCGTCGTGGCGGGATCTACATGTGAAGTGGAGTACATGGCAGCCTCGGAGGCAGCACAGGAAGCAGTCTGGATGAAGGAGTTCATTACCGACCTAGGGGTGATTCCCAATGCGTCGGGCCCGATGACTCTCTTCTGTGACAACACTGGAGCCATTGCCCTTGCGAAGGAGCCCAGGTTTCACAGGAAGACCAGGCATATCAAGCGTCGCTTCAACTCCATTCGTGAAAGTGTTCAAAATGAAGACATAGATATTTGTAAAGTACACACAGACCTGAATGTAGCAGATCCGTTGACTAAACCTCTCCCTAGGGAAAAACATGATCAACACCAGGACGCAATGGGTGTTCGATTCATCACAATGTAACTAGATTATTGACTCTAGTGCAAGTGGGAGACTATTGGAAATATGCCCTAGAGGCAATAATAAATGGTTATTATTATATTTCTTTGTTCATGGTAATTGTCTATTATTCATGCTATAATTGTATTGTCCGGAAATCGTAATACATGTGTGAATACATAGACCACAACGTGTCCCTAGTAAGCCTCTAGTTGACTAGCTCATTGATCAACAGATAGTCATGGTTTCCTGACTATGGACATTGGATGTCATTGATAACGGGATCACATCATTAGGAGAATGATGTGATGGACAAGACCCAATCCTAAGCATAGCATAAAAGATCGTGTAGTTTCGTTTGCTAGAGCTTTTCCAATGTCAAGTATCTTTTCCTTAGACCATGAGATCGTGCAACTCCCGGATACCGTAGGAGTGCTTTGGGTGTGCCAAACGTCACAACGTAACTGGGTGACTATAAAGGTGCACTACGGGTATCTCCGAAAGTGTCTGTTGGGTTGGCACGGATCGAGACTGGGATTTGTCACTCCGTGTGACGGAGAGGTATCTCTGGGCCCACTCGGTAATGCATCATCATAATGAGCTCAATATGACTAAGGCGTTAGTCACGGGATCATGCATTGCGGTACGAGTAAAGAGACTTGCCGGTAACGAGATTGAACAAGGTATTGGGATACCGACGATCGAATCTCGGGCAAGTAACATACCGATTGACAAAGGGAATTGCATGCGGATTGATTGAATCCTTGACACCGTGGTTCATCCGATGATATCATCGTGGAACATGTGGGAGCCAACATGGGTATCCAGATCCCGCTGTTGGTTATTGACCGGAGAGGCGTCTCGGTCATGTCTGCATGTCTCCCGAACCCGTAGGGTCTACACACTTAAGGTTCGGTGACGCTAGGGTTGTAGAGATATATGTATGCGGAAACCCGAAAGTTGTTCGGAGTCCCGGATGAGATCCCGGACGTCACGAGAGGTTCCGGAATGGTCCGGAGGTGAAGAATTATATATAGGAAGTCCAAGTTTCGGCCACCGGGAAAGTTTCGGGGGTTACCGGTATTGTACCGGGACCACCGGAAGGGTCCCGGGGGTCCACCGGGTGGGGCCACCTATCCTGGAGGGCCCCGTGGGCTGAAAGTGGGAAGGGAACCAGCCCTTAGTGGGCTGGGGCGCCCCCCTTGGGCCTCCCCCCATGCGCCTAGGGTTGGGAACCCTAGGGGGAGCTTCCCCCTTGCCTTGGGGGGCCAAGGCACCCCTTCCCCCCTTTGGCCGCCGCCCCCCCCTTGGAGATCCCATCTCCTTGGGCCGGCGCCCCCCCAGGGGGCCTATATAAGGGGGAGGGAGGGCAGCAACCTACAGCCTTGGGCGCCTCCCTCCTCCCCTGCAAACACGTCTCTCTCTCTCGCAGAAGCTCGGCGAAGCTCTGCCGGAGAACCGCTACATCCACCACCACGCCCGTCGTGCTATTGGATCTCCATCAACCTCCTTTCCCCTTGCTGGATCAGAAGGAGGAGACGTCGCTGCAGCCGTACGTGTGTTGAACGCGAAGGTGCCATCCGTTCGGCCACTCGGTCATCGGTGATTTGGATCACGGCGAGTACGACTCCGTCATCCACGTTCATTGGAACGCTTCCGTTCGCGATCTACAAGGGTATGTAGATGCACTCCTTTCCCCTCGTTGCTAGTAGACTCCATAGATGCATCTTGGTGAGCGTAGGAAAATTTTAAATTATTCTACGATTCCCAACAATGACTAACATCATCATGCCAAGGTAGAGCAAACACCTTGGGGGTAAATAGGAGTGGTCAGCGGCGTCTGAATCCGCGTCAGAACAGATATCTTCCTCTGGATTACAATCTGGAGAGGGGTGGTGAGGGTTTGCCATTGAACCCACCATGGAGCGATGTCTGCATGACATTGTATTGCCGCGCAAAACTCTTCTCTTTTTCTCTACATGTTCAGCATGACTGTGTACAATATCTGACATGCATACGAAAAAAATATGGTGAGATTATGTAAGGAGAGCATGCAGAAATTTAGAGTGATGGTAACAACCAGTGGATCGACGTTTTTCCAGTGAACCAAAATAGCCCTAACGGATCGACGTGAATGTATAGTAATAAGTGATGCGACAAGTGTACAACCTCTTTGCCGTAGCCGTGTCGACCTCGGCATCATTGGGTTGGTCGCTGAAGCAGTTGAGGCAGAGGTGGCTATCGGAGGTGTGGAGGGAGATCTGAGGAATCTGTAGACGGCGTCCAGGGCACTGCTCTGTTGTGATGGATCGTTCTGTCGTTGGAGCAGCTCCGGTGAGCCGTAAGACGTCAAGGCTGAAGCAGCACAAGACAGACATCGTCAATCTCAAGTGGGATTCTAATAGCATCTCCAATAGATGATGTAAAATGGATGTAAAATTAACATCACCAAAAACCACTTGACTACAACAGATGAGGTAAAAGCTGTTGACTCTAAACTTAACTGTCGAAACTGAAATTTATTGTGGAATCTGAACGCTACTGTCGAAACTGAACGCAATGGTAGCAGAGAGGCACTTGACATGTAGTTTAGGGAGGGCCTGCAGTTCATCTTCAACCTGCACCCCCCTGAGCCGCCAGCCACCAGCGGCCGAACCGCCGGCCCCAGCGCCGCCTCGCCGCCCCGAAACAACTCGCCACCGCCGCACCGGCCAGCCCTCTAGGCCCCCCGCCCCCACCCTGAACCCTAAGATAGATAGTGGGGTACCTCTCCAGCGAGCCCCCGTCCCCGCTGCGGGTGGTTCTTCCTTAACTCCGGCGAGCCCCCCCAACCCCTGAAAATCGACTGACCCAAAAGTAGATTCAGTCGACTGAAGTGTGGCTTAATCGGAGCAGAGCAGCAGCACAAGCGAGAGGGAGAGCAGCAGCAGCAGCTGGGCGAGCGAGCGATCCAGCGAGAGCCGGAGCAGCAGCAGCAGCGCGAGCGAGCGAGCGAGCGAGAGCCGGAGCAGCAGCAGCAAATCCGGCTGGTATGGACGCCGCCGCCGAAGGGGCCTCGCACTGGGGGAGAGCCGCCGTGGAGATGTCGTCCGCAGCGCCGGCTTCAAGGTTGCCGCTCCATGGGGGTGCGGGATGGAGCACCGTCGGCGCCGGGAGGTCGAGTTAAGGAGAAGGTGCGATGCGATGAGTGTACAACCTCTTTGGTGGCGCCGAGTAGGCCTCGGCTTCGTCCGAGGAGTCGGTGAGGATGGTGCAGTTCCGGTGGAGCAGGTTAAGGCGACGCTGTGGGGATGGAGCAGCCGCGATAGACGAGGCGATCGTCGGAGCAGCTCCTTGGAGGTGGAGGACGGGGCGGCTGAACCAGCGGGACGGCGAGATGGACGACGAATCCTCATCCGGGGAGGTGGACGAGGGACGTCGAGCTGTTGCGGTGGACGACGTCGTCGGGGAAGAGGCTCCGGCTGGGCAGCGGTGACGTGGCAGATGGAGGAGGGTGGGGTTTCGCGGCTGGAGCGGAGAGGTTATGGCGGCCTGGGATTTCGAATGGCAAAAGGGGGCGATGGGAGGGGGTGAAGCATGACTTAGGGACGCGCTTGTCCAAAATGTAGGGTGTGTTACAAAAGTACCCCCCATCGATTTGAACTAGCGGCCCTTTCGGCTCAGGGTTAGAAGGGGGATTTCGCGTGTCGGGATTTGGCAGCTGAAGGGAGTTTTCGCGCGCGTTGTAATTTCGGGATAGCAAGGCGCGGGTTGTGAAGGCGCCAGTTTTGGGAGCACGATATCTGAATTTTCGGGATATAACAAGACGCGGGTTGAATTTTAGGGACAAGCCTAATGTGTAGTAATATTGTACTTGTACATACCAAATCAATTCGCACTTCCCTCAACCAAAAAGAAAACGAAAAAAATAAAACTATTCACACCACACAAAGAGAGAGTCTTGCCCCGTTTTACTATACAAATGCTATTCAAAGCTACTCCCTCCTTCCATCTATATAGGGCCTAATGCGTTTTTCGATGCTAACTTTGACCAAATATTAGAGCAATGATATATGACATGCAACTTACACAAAGCACACCGTTACATTCGTCTGTGAAAGGTTCTTTCAATGATATAATTTTCACATTGTGCATGTCATGTACTATTAATCTTGTCAATAGTCAAAGGCAGTCTTAAAAATCTCATTACGCCCTATATAGATGGAAGGAGGGGGTACGAATCCATGTTATGTCCGATTAAATTTTTTCGCTTGCTGTATAATGCATGTAACCTACTCATACCAACATTTTAGTGCATTCCAAATGTCTATACTACCGCTGCAATTCAAACTAAATTTGAATTCGTTTCTCTATTTCAATAAGAATCTACAATCATGATTGTTGCCAACTTCAACCATCATAGTTTCCTTGCTATCCGCCAGATATAAATCGGACGGCCTATAATGCAGGATGTCAGGCACACCATCATCAACAACTCCGTTTTTTTATAAGAGTAGAGATAAAATATATTAAATGTAGTATAACATGTTCATAACCACACCATGTGTATCACCGTTATATATATTCACACATGCGTCGGTTTGAAACACTATGATAAATTCTTCAAATATCCGAATTCGCTTTTTATAATGAAGTATATATGATCTCTATTCGTCTTTTACACCCACACAACCCTCTTATCTTTGTAGCTAGCGCTAACTTTCTCTTGTGCATGCACACGCCCGCATCCCTCTCACCCTCCCTCAGCATTCTCTAGATCCATCGCGCAAATTCGTCTTTTCACTTTAGGTCGTTCACCCACGGTGTGTGTAGGCCCCCCAGCTCCTTCTTTACGGCACACATCGATCGATATGCCTCTCTAGCCAGGTGTGCCTAGCACAAACACAAGCTTCCCCTCTTCTCTTGTCACCGTCCATGCCTCACTCCCACCACTCTTTTCATCGTTCTCGTACTCGCACACTCCTCCCCCTCGATATAGTATGCCTCTCGTACCACCTCCTACATGCATCCCTCTCTCTATCCTTCTCCTCGTGCCTCATTTGCTTCTAACACACACATGCATGTATACCGATCGATCTCCCAACATATACCTAGATCGACTTTAACTACCCCCCCATCGATCGACGTACCTCACAAGTTATGTCTCTCCTTTCTCTAACAAAGGGCGATTGATCTTCCTATGTGCTTACCACAGCCACATCGTCCCCCCTCATCATTCGTGCATGCCTCCTGACCCGTGTCTCACACGCACGTGCACAGACAACAAGCAGCCATCTCCTCTCTTATTGATATTGCGGGCGTGCCCTCCGTTTGTCTAGCAAGACTATCCCACCATTTGTTAGAAGCAACTCCACTACCAACCCCTCCAACACTCTAGCTCTGTCTCTCTCCCAACCTTATTCCTCTCCTGCACATATGCATGGATGCCGATCAATCTCCCTTAATACATGAGGCAGATCGATCTCCTTAATACATGAGGTAGGCCTCTCTCCTCCTCCACACATATACCAGCCATTGTACCTCTATAGTTAATTGGGCCTCCCTCTTCCCCCACCACACACCGATAGTCGAGCGCTGCAGGTAGGTATCCATGCCACAGAGACAAACTGCACATGTCCCATCTCACGTTCCAGTAGGCCAGCCACTCTATATCTTTGACGTGGGCACACACAAATTCGATGGCACTCTTTATCGATCACGCGCGCACACACACACA